>NW_022437385.1:41582-46384 GCF_009761245.1 Sapajus apella
CAAAAAAAAAAAAAAAAAAAAGTATGTATTTTAGGGTCTTATTTCTTAATTTCTATTAAAACCAGTACTTGCAGAGACAGTCTAGTTAGCAACTTGGTTTTTATTCCTGCAGATCCAGTAGTTGTTCCACAAGTCACAAAAATTAAATAAAAACATAAAAATTTCTCTAAACATTAAACTTTTTTTTTTCAGTATTCCTCTCATCTGTTCTATATTTAGCTTTTATTCTCTACAGTTTTTTAAAAACCAATAACAGAGAAACAGAAGAAATAAAAATGCTGGGCCCTTTATCTAAATTTTGGGAATTGTTAATCTCTTAGTACCAAGTTTCAGGGTGTTATGCAGATGAAATTGCATAATGTGTTATTCCCAGCACAGTGCTTTTAACATACTCTTGAGCACATAGTACCTGCTAAGTAAACATTGCAGTAGTACATGTGTACGTGTTGTTTTTCTAATGCAGACTCATTCAGACATTGCTGCCTTCTGTTTCTTGTGTAAACTTTAAAGAGCCAGCAAAGAATATGACGCGTGAGGATGGAGATTGGCTGTCTTCATTCGTACCAGAAATACTTGTGTTGTGACAAAAGTGCTTGAGTGTAAGGGACTCTGCTCTGCCTTTCTCTCCTTTTTTTTCTTTTCTTTCTTTCTTTTTTTTTTGGAGACAGGGTCTCACTGTGTCACCCAGGCTGGAGTGCAGTGGCATAATCTCGGCTCACTGCAACCTCCATCTCCTGGGTTCAAGTAATGCTTCCTGCCTCAGCCTCCTGAGTAGCTGGGATTATAGGCACCTGCCGCCATGCCCAGCTAATTTTTGTATTTTCAGTAGAGATAGGGTCGAACTCCTGACCTCAGGTAATCTGCCCATCTTGGTCTCCCAAAGTGCTGGGATTACAGGCATGAGCCACCGCGCCTGGCCTGTGCCTGCTTTCTCTAACTAATGCTAATAATGAGCCCAGGGGTAGTAACATGAGCGTTGAAAGAGGACTGGTTTAAAATGCCCACTTGGACCCCTTCCAAACCTGCAGAATCACATTACATAGAGTGGGACTAAATTTACCAAGTGGTTTTTGAGCTCATTAAAGCTTGAGAGGTCCAACCTGGCCAACCCTGTCTCTACTAAAAATACAAAAATTAGCCAGACCTGGTGGCTCATGCCTGTAATCCCAGCTACTTGGGAGGCTGAGGCATGAGAATCACTTGAACCCCGAAGGTGGAGACTGCGGTGAGCCAAGATTGTGCCATTGTGTTCCAGTCTGGGCAACAGAATGAGACTCTCTTTCAAAAAAAAAAAAAAAAGGTTGAGAGGCAATGCCAGTTTGCAGAAATCTCCTTACTTGTGCCCTTTCCACAGGTCCCATTTATTGTTCTGGGTAGAAGCATCTCTGTTGCTTTAATTGTCTCATGTGACTCTCAGGTGAAGCCAGAATCAGATATGAGGGCTTCAAGATACATGCATGAGAGTTAAGTCCCACCTTTGCACTGCAGGGTGGTCACAGGGCCTGCTGTTTTGGTTTGGTTGGGACAGGGCAGTGTGGGCCACATTGTCATTTCTGTAGCAGAAACTGCTGGTGTGAGTCTGTGGCAGGGGAGGGCACCTGAGTTCAGGAAAGGAGAAACTTACATTTTTGTCTTCATGGAGCGGCTCCTGAATCTCTTCTGTTAGACAGAAGTGGGTGGACTTTTTCTGCAGGTCTTTGTACTTCTGCCTGTGAGTGTGGTGGTAGCAGGTGAACAGGTGGTGCTGACATCTTTAAGGACATATTCTCAGGCCGGGCGCGGTGGCTCAAGCCTGTAATCCCAGCACTTTGGGAGGCCGAGGCGGGTGGATCACGAGGTCAAGAGATCGAGACCATCCTGGTCAACATGGTGAAACCCTGTCTCTACTAAAAATACAAAACATTAGCTGGGCATGGTGGTGGGTGCCTGTAATCCCAGCTACTCAGGAGGCTGAGGCAGGAGAATTGCCTGAACCCAGGAGGCGGAGGTTGCGGTGAGCCAAGATCGCGCCATTGCACTCCAGCCTGGGTAACATGAGTGAAACTCCGTCTCAAAAAAAAAAAAAAAGGACATATTCTCAAGATGCAGGTATAATTTGTCCAGAGAATCTCATCTCAGCAGGAATTTCAGAGGAGGAGGAGAAAGAAGAAAACATGGCTTTTTTTTTTTTTTTCCAGCTAAACATGTCTTAAATCAGCTGTGTCCACTTTCCCTCCTGGTATACCATGTGTTTAATACTTGCGAACTTACTTTTCTTCTTGTGCTTTTCCTCCCTAACGAGTTTAACTACTGTTTAAAATCAGTATGGTAGTCAGGGGCCTCTGAAAAATATTTCTTACATGTCAGAGCTACCTCATGGCTTCTTATATGCCATGCAAAATTCTCACAATGAATTTATAATCTACAGTATTGAAAATGTTCCCTTCGTTGCTACTGAACACGGGAAGGTGTGGATACTCAATATTCCTATTGGGAAAAGCTGGGGTTCTTAGTAAAGTTGGAGGATGTGTAATGATAAGGTTTGGTCTGTGTTCTCTATTAGCTCCATGCAGAACAGGATTAAGAAAATGCTTATTTAAACAGGATGATATTTATTATTTAGAAAGTTCTAGCAAATAAATATTAGGAGATACTTGCTCTCTAGAGTGCTTAAGAAAGACTACTTAAAATCACTATTAAAAATGACAGAACATGGGCCGGGCGCAGTGGCTCACGCCTGTAATCCCAGCACTTTGGGAGGCCAAGGTGGGTGGATCACGAGGTCAAGAGTTCGAGACCATCCTGGTCAACATGGTGAAACCCCGTCTCTACTAAAAATACAAAACATTAGCTGGGCATGGTGGCGCGTGCCTGTAATCCCAGCTACTCAGGAGGCTGAGGCAGGAGAATTGCCTGAACCCAGGAGGTGGAGATTGCGGTGAGCCGAGATCGCACCATTGCACTCCAGCCTGGGTAACGAGCGAAACTCCGTCTCAAAAAAAAATATATATATATACATATATATGTATATATGACAGAACATGGGAGATATCTGTATGTTGAACTTTGCATAAAACTGGTATATCTTTATGGTTAAATTCAGACTATAATTCACTTTTGGGGTGGCAATATCACAGCATTGATGCTGTGTCTTTCTGCAAGTACCAGCATGTCATAAAAATTTGTCCTAATGCACTTGATGGTAATGATTCACTTGGTTAAAGAGCCCTCTCACAGATTTATTTCACCGCAGAGTTAATTTGTTTCTTTTCATTAAGTATCTTTATGTAGCTGATGTACATAAATCATATTTAATCTGGCAGCTGCCTTTCTTTCTTAGGTTTTCTTTACTTATATCACTCTTTGGAAAACGAAGGCTCTCATCTTTGTTTACAGACCGGAAAAACTGGGAAAAATATTTTCACTTACTGGAAGTTTGACAAAATAGTACTTTTGGACCAAAAACATTGGCATTACTGGTGGGCTTGTTAGAAATTCAACAAACTTTATTCCAGATCTTCTGAAAAAATAATCTGCATTAAGAAGGTTTTCAATTTATTGTACACATTAACATTTGAGAGGTACCTGCTAACTCAGCATGTCTCTTTGATCTGAAAAATATGCACAGTTCATTCTGTATGGTATAAATGTAGCACCAAAAAATGCACATGTTGTTGTTTGTATCTCTAATTTAAAGCTTTATTATTCAGAAAAATATTATATAGGAGTGGGTGCGGTGGCTCATACCTGTAATCCCAGCACTTTGGGAGGCCAAGGTGGTCGGATCACCTGAGGTCAGGAATTTGAGACCAGCCTGACCAACATGGAGAAACCCCATCTCTACTAAAAATACAAAAAATTATCCAGGTGTGGTGGCGCATGCCTGTAATCCCAGCTACTTGGGATGCTGAGGCAGGAGAACCACTTGAACCTGAGAGGTGGAGGTTGTGGAGAGCTGAGATCGCACCATTGCACTCCAGCCTGAGTGAGCAATGAGAGCAAAACTCTGTCTCAAAAAAAAAAAGAAAAAAGATCACATATACACTGATGTTGTGGACCTTATGCCACTCTTTTTTTCTCAGATTACAGAATACATCAGGGAATATTTCTGTGTTGAAAATTATTTTATTAGATAATTTCAGTCACTCCTGTAAGTCAGAACCAGTTCTCTTTACTCTCTCATTTCACCTTGAGTCAAAAATTCTGTTCCGCTGGGTGCAGTGACTCTCTCCTGTAATCCCAACACTTGGGGAAGCTGAGGCAGGTGGATCACAAGGTCAGGAGTTCAAGACCAGCCTGACCAACATGCTGAAACTCTGTCCGTGCTAAAAGTACAAAAATTAGGCAAGTGTGTTGGTATGCACCTGTAATCCCAGCTACTTGAGGCAGGAGAATTGCTTGATCCTATGAGGTGGAGGTTGCAGTGAGCTGATATCACACCACTGCACTTGGGCCTGGGCGACAGAGTGAGACTCCATCTCCTAAAAAAAATTCTGCTCATGTTCACTTGCTAAAAGAGAGTGTGTGTGTGTGTGTGATTTTTTTTTTCAGGGACCATTGACATTTAGGGATATGGCCATGGAATTCTCTCTGGAGGAGTGGCTATACCTGAACACAGCACAGCAGAATTTATATAGAAATGTGATGTTAGAAAACTTAAGAAACCTGGTTTTCCTAGGTGAGGATAATAATTTTTTTTTTTTTTGAGACGGAGTTTCACTCTTGTTACCCAGGCTGGAGTGCAATGGTGCGATCTCGGCTCACCGCAACCTCTGCCTCCTGGGTTCAGGCAATTCTCCTGCCTCAGCCTCCTGAGTAGCTGG
>NW_022437385.1:46484-59520 GCF_009761245.1 Sapajus apella
CCAGCTAATTTTTGTATTTTTAGTAGAGACGGGGTTTCACCATGTTGACCAGGATGGTCTCGATCTCTTGACCTCGTGATCCACCCGCCTCGGCCTCCCAAAGTGCTGGGATTACAGGCTTGAGCCACTGTGCCCGGCCAATAATTTCTAATATACCCTAAATGTTTCATTTCTTTGTAGAATGTTTTTTGGTTATTTATGCTTTCCACAAATGAGTTTCAGATCCCTGTTTTCCAGAAAAGCTTGGGAATTTGTCTGTGTAAAAAAGAGTTTCTTCATGATGTTTTACCTTGACCTGAACTTTCCACATTCCTGAGCTGATCTGTATCCTTCAATCTAGATAAGCGGTAATTCCAGAAATTCAAATGGCACAAAATATTGTTGCCCACACCTTAAAATCTGATTGCTACCATTAATTTTTGATTTAATAGTACTGGGTACTGAAATTAAAAGCCTATACATTTAAAATATTTTCTAAATATTTAGAAACTTCTGTTATAAATTAGTATTTTGGGGTTAATTTGCTAGACTATTCTATTACATTCTCTTTACTGAGCACATTACTAAGTTGGTAATTACAGAATATGAGCGAGAGTTATGTTATTTATTTTTAATAAAACAGGTATTGCTGTCTCTAAGCCAGCTTTAATCACCTATCTGGAGAAAGAAAAAGAGCCCCAGAGTATGAAGAGACAGGAGATGGTAGATGAAACCCCAGGTAGGTGAGAGTGAATACAACATGTGACACAGATGACAGGTCCAAAGGTCAAAGAGAAAGCCAGTTCTTAAAATGTGATTTGGGAAGCTGTATACCAAAAGAAATCGTTTCTGAAAGCCGAAGGTGGTGGTGGTTGTTGTTATTTTAAATTTTTCTCTTACTTAGGTCATCTCCTGTCTTATGCTTTTAAATGGTCTGAGGATTCTATTTTCCTTTCATTGAACTTTCTTCAAGTTTATAGTGAGAGCCAAAGTCCTCTTTATGGCATATAAGAGACTGCACAATTTAACTATTTCTTCATTATTTTGGGGGACACGCAAATATCTGCATAATTTTGAGAAGGTCTATGTTAAACTATTTTTTAAGTTCTCTTTTGCATCCTTTCTGAAATGTGTGAGAGTAGTAGTTTTGGTTCCATTAGGGTTTGTTGTTGTTAATTTTTTCTGCATATTCCATCCGGTTTGTATTACTGTAGTCTTGAAATATAGTTTGAAATTATAAAGTAGGATGTCCCTCTGCCTTGTTCATTTTTCTCAATATTGCTTTGGCTATTCAACGTTTATTGTAGTTCCATGCACATTTTAGGATTGTATTTTCTATTACTGTGAGAAAAATACCACTAGAATTTTGATAGGAATTTATTGAATCTATAGATCACATTGGATAATATTTGCTTTTAAAAACTTTTGCTTTTAATTTCTAGTTTCATTCATTTGGTTAGAAAACACACAGTGTATAATCTTCGTCTTCTTAACAATATTGGCCCTTTAACAATATTTTAGCAATATTTAACAATATTCTAGTTTCAGTTATGGTCAGAAAACACAGTGTATAATTTTGGTTTTCTTAACAATATTGCCACTTGAACAATATTTATTCTTTCAATCCATACACATGAAATATTTTTAAATTTATGTGTCTTCTAATTTCTTAATATATCTTTAATTGTAAAGACTTTTAACCTCCTTCATTAAATTTGTTTTCAGAAATTTATTTTAATGCAATTGTAAATAAGATTTTCTTCCTCTATTTTATGAGGTAGTTTGTTTTAAGTATACGGAACCATAACTTGTAATTTTATATTTTGCCAATTTACTGTGTGTATTTATTAGTTTAGACACATTTTAATGTACTGCTTGTGGTTTTTTATGTATAATATTATATAATAAGCAGCAATTTCAATGACTATTTTTTATTTTTTTGACAAATTCTTTTGCCACACACTTTCAGTGCTATATTAAAGTAGAAGCATTAACAATGGGCACAATATAGTTTTGTATTGGTGTCTGTCAATTTGTTTTGTTTGTTTGTTTTTTGAGACGGAGTTTCACTCTTGCTACCCAGGCTGGAGTGCAATGGCGCGATCTCGGCTCACCGCAACCTCCGCCTCCTGGGTTCAGGCAATTCTCCTGCCTCAGCCTCCTGAGTAGCTGGGATTACAGGCACGCGCCACCATGCCCAGCTAATTTTTTGTATTTTTAGTAGAGACGGGGTTTCACCATGTTGACCAGGATGGTCTCGATCTCTTGACCTCGTGATCCACCCGCCTCGGCCTCCCAAAGTGCTGGGATTACAGGCTTGAGCCACCGCGCCCGGCCCGGTGTCTGTCAATTTGAAGGAGCAAACACTTCTTCAGGTTTTTATAAACTGCTTTCAAGAGGTAAAGATCTTCTTTTGTTAGAGGCCAGGTGCGGTGGCTCACGCCCGTAATCCAAGCACTTTGGAGGCCAAGGCAGGCGGATCACCTGAGGCCGGGAGTTCAAGACCAGCCTGACCAACATGGTGAAACCCGTCTTTTAAAAAAAAAAAAAAAAAGATCTTCTTTTGTTGGGCCCTCAGAGTGATAGAATGCCCTCTGGGTTTGTAGTGGAGAGGGGTTGTAGCTTAGTCACAGGCTCCTGGGTCTTCACTAGGGTCCACCTTTAGTTGGCTCATAAATAAGGGGCTTGGGTAGATGTCATTCCCATTTTATTTTTGGACAGAGTGACTGTCCTTCAGGACTTTGCTCTGTAGGGCAGACACTAAGGCACATTTTTGCAGTCAGGTCTGTAAATGCAGGCCTTATATTGGGATGTAGAAGAGTATGTCTTTCACTAAGAACCAGAGAGCATTTTCCCAGGTCACTGTGTGGGTTTCTATGTAGGCAGAACTGGTCATGCACTGTGGCTCAGCGAGCTGGAACTGAGTCATGGAACTGCTTCAGGGACCGAAGTAAAGGCCCAGGTCTGCGGTCCTGCTGCATGGCTGTAAACAGATGTCTTCCTCCAGGCCCCTGGAAGGGCAGGTCCTCTTTCGTGCTATGGCTGGGAGGAGTTTGGGATGATTACAGAGTAAGTTCAGAATTCTCAGTGGAACCAAGTTGAGTGGGCCACTTCCTGGTCTGAAGCCAAGAACAGAGGTCCCGTAGTTTGCCCGTTGAATAAGGACTTGCACTCTGAGAAGGAGTACTTCTCAGTTCTGGGGTTTAGCAGAGTTTCACAGCTCCTTCCCTGGACCTCACAGCTCTCTTAAAGGCACTTACTTGTGATATCGGGACTTGCTATATAACCCTGGCTGGTCTTGAACTCCTGACCTGATGAAATTCTCTGATCTTAATGTACCATGTAGTTGTCATTACAGATGTGAGCCATGATGGCTGGCTCCTTTAGAAAGGCATTTTTGTCAGGGATAGCTTTGGGGGATGGCCTTTGGGGGGTAAGTAAACAGGGCACCTTTTTTCTTTATCTTACTGATGTCACTCTCCCTATATATTTTTACCCCTATTTTCCTTTTCCCTTTCCTTTCGTTTTTCATTTCTCTTCCTTTCCTTTTCCCTTTCCATCCCCTTCCCCTTCCCCTCCCCCTCCCCCTCTCCTTCTCCCTCTTACTCTGTTGCCCAGGCTAACAGTGTTACAATCTTGGATCACTGCAACCTCTGCCTCCCAGGTTCAAGGGATTCTCATGCCTCAGCCTCCCAGGTAGCTGGGATTACAGGTGCCTGCCACCATGCCCAGCTAATTTTTGTATTTTTAGCAGAGATGGGGTTTTATCATATTGGCCAGGCTAGTCTGGAACTCCTGACCTCAGGTGATTCACCCACCTCCACCTCCCTAAGTGATGGGATTACAGGCTTGAGCTACCGTGCCTGTGCTTTCATTTTCTATTTTAAATTTGTATTTTTAGATTCAGAGATTTAGGACAATATGCCTGAATTTACATGTTATGTTTGAAGTAAATTAGATAATTAGTAGGCACTCCATATTTACTAAAATAGTTACTTATAATTTTTTTTTTTTTTTCCCCTGAGGCAGAGTCTCTGTTGTCAGGCTGGAGTGCAGTGGTGCGATCTCAGCTCAATGCAACCTCTGCCTCCTAGATTCAAGTGATTCTCCTGCCTTAGCCTCCCGAGTAGCTGACGCGCCACCGTGCCCAGCTAATTTTTGTATTTTTAGTAGAGACAGCGTTTCACCATGTTGACCAGGGTGGCCTCTATCTCGACCTCAAGATCCGCCCACCTCGGCCTCCCAGAGTGTAGGGATTACAGGCATGAGCCACCGCACCCAGTTTGTACATTTAAATTTGCTGCAGGCCAAAAGGAATTGTAGATTTTCACCCACTTTCTTCAGCTGTATTTAAATAATAAGCCTAATATATTCCTAAATATGTGTTTTATATATCAGAGGTTCTAACCATATTCTGTGAGAGGGATATTTATATATAGGTATGTATGTATATAATTACACATATGTATATAATTATATGTATATAATTTTTATTTGGTAACATAAGGCTATTCTTTTCTGCTTTTTTTTTTTTTTTTTTTTGGAAGACAAATGTTGCCAAGCTGAAGTGCTGTGGCGCAATCTTGGCTCACTGCAACCTCTGCCTCCCAGTTTCAAGTGATTCTCCTTCCTCAGCCTCTCGAGTAGCTGAGATTACAGGCATCTGCCACCACACCCGGCTAATTTTGTACTTTTGGTAGTGATGGGTTTTCTCCATGTTGGTCAGGCTGGTCTTGAACTCCTGACTTCAGTGATCCACCCACTTTGGCCTCCCAAAGTACAGGGTAGACACCATGCCTGGCCTACTTTTGCTTTTAATTTCTAGTTTCATTCAGTTTTGGTTGGAAAACACAGTATATAATTTTCGTCTTCTTAAATTTGTTGTTGTTTTGAGATAGGATCTTACTCTGTCACCCAGGCTGGAGTGCGGTGGCATGATGTTGGCTCAATGCAGCCTCAGCCTCCTGGGCTTAAGTGATTCTTTTATCTCAGCCTCTCAAGCAACTGGGACTACAGACATGCGCTACCATGCCAGGCCAATTTTTTAAATTATTTGTAGAAATAGGGTCTCACTATGTTACCCAGGCTGGTCTCAAACTTCTAGCCCCAAGTGATCCTCCCACCTTGGTCTCTGAAAGGAATCAACCACTGCACCCAGCCAGTATTCTTATATTTAATAAGAGTTGGTGTGTGTTTGAACAGAATGCTCCAGGTACAAATAAGAATATTGTGCTTTCTGGAGAGAGTCTTTTGCTTCCAACTGGAAAGTTTTGTACAAGTCTGTTAAACCTCGTTGGTCTATAACATCCGGGTGTCTGTGTTCTCCAAACCCGTGGCTGGCTCACTTTTTTGGAAAAGGTCATTGAGCTTTATTTGTAGTTTTTAGAATATTTTCTGCTTTTCAAAACCTGGGTAATATTCCAGTATGTTTATATTTCAAAGTATATCTACTGAATGATTTACTGACAAAAATTTGCATTGTTTTTACCTATTGGCTTTCAGTAACAATGTTGCAGCAGTAATTATGGGTATGAAAGAGTCTTCATATCACCATATGTCTGAATGTTTATATATGTGCTGCATTATATTTGAGTAGTCTGCTTTTTCACCTTGATAGTCAAACTAATTTGTTTTAACTCTGCAGCTTTGTAATATGCTTTTTTTTTTTTTTTTTTCGAGACAGAGTCTCCCTCTGCTGCCCAGGCTGGACGGCAATGGTGCGATCTCAGCTCACTGCAACCTCCGCCTCCCAGGTTCAAGCTATTTTTTGCCTCAGCCTTCCAAGTAGCTGGGATTACAGGCACACACCACCACCCCCAGCTAATTTTTGTATTTTTAGTAGAGATGGGATTTCATCGTGTTGGTCAGGGTGGTCTTGAATTCATGATCCCCCCACTTTGGCCTCCAAAAGTGCTGGGGTTACAGACGTGAGCCACTGTGCCTAGCCTGTAATATGCTTTAAAATAAGAAACTATAATGCCACCAACATTGGTTTTTTGTTTGTTTGTTTTTGAGATGGAGGCTCTCTCTTGTTGCCCAGGCTGGAGTGCAATGGTGCGATCTCAGCTCATTGCAACCTCCGCCTCCCAGGTTTCAGGTGATTCTCCTGCCTCAGCCTCCTGAGTAGCTGGGACTACAGGCATGTGCCACCACACCTGGCTAATTTTTACATTTTTAGTAGAGAAGGGGTTTCTCCATGTTGGTCGGGCTGGTCTTGAACTCCCACCATCAGGTGATCCACCCACCTCAGCCTCCCAAAGTGCTGGGATTACAGGCGTGAGCCACCATGCCCAGCCTTTTTTTTTTTTTTTTTTTTGAGTACTTCACTGTCTCTTGAGATTCCATATCCTTTTGGTGTTCAAAAACATTGCATTAAATCCATAGATACATTGAGCAGTATGAAAATCTTCACAATATTAAGTATTTGGATCTTTCGATAAGAGGATGCTGAAGGTTGTATTGCTTAATTTCTATATATTTGTGAATTTTTCAGTTTTTTTCTAGTAATACTTATTTCATTTTGATCAAGAGAAAGTAATCCATAAGATTTTAGTCTTAAAAAAAGACTTTTCTTTTGGCCTAACAGGTGATCTATTAAGGAGAATGTTGTATGAGCTATTGAGAAGGGTGGATATACTGATGTTGAGGAGTGTTCTCAATACCTCTGCTTGGAATAATTGTTTTATACTTTCTTCAAGTCCTCTGTTTCCTTATTAGTATTCTGTCTTGTATTATTATTATTACTGAACACAGAGAGAGCAATAAATTATAGTAGGGTATTTTAGTTTTACTAGTAGTTCAGTTCTATCAGTATTTGCTTTATATATTTGGGACTCTAATGTCACACACACACACACACACACACACACACACACGCACGCATATACAAATTTGTCGTAGGTTCCTACTGAATGAATCCATTATTAATGTCCTTCTTTGTCTCTTTGGAGTTTTGACTTCAAGTACATTTCATAAAATATGACAGGTTTTGACTTAAGCTGTAGCATATGTGATACTATTTTGCCACCTTCTGTTATCATTTTGTTAATATTTTCATGGAATGTCTACACTGTTGCCACTTTTAGTAATTTTTGTCATTAGATCTCAACTGACTCTTGTAGAGAGGCAAGTTGGATATTGTCAGTTTTTTTTCTTAAAAACCTTTTATTAAAAGTACGTGTTTTTATTGAAAAGTTAATTTTATATATACTTATTTTATGAAAAAGAACTTATTAATTTTTAGGTGTTTTGATTCTTACATATTTATATCTCACTTTCTCTATTTGTCTTCATTTGTGTCTTTTTAATTTTTGTATTGATATGCTTTCACTTATTATTTTCTTTTGTGTATCTATACAGATATTTACTTCGTGGTACTTTGGGGATTGTATAAAACCTCTAAAAGATACAATGATATATTTTAATCTAGCAGAAAATTCAGTTGCAGACAAAAGTTCTTCCTCATTATATCAGCCCTCAACTTTGTTATTTATGTTGCTAATTGTATCTTTTTGTGTTATATATTCATTAACAAATGTTTATAATAATTTTTATGCTTTTGTCTTTCAAATGTTAGAGAATGTTTTCTGCACCATTATGATGATGCTAAGGAATTCTATTTTTGTGTATATGCATGTCTTGCCCAGAAAGTTAAGTATTTTCTTATGATTATGTGTTGTATACTTGCATTATGTTTTTTTTGTTGTTTGTTTTCAGTGGAGAGAACCCCTTTCAGCATCTTTGATAATACAGGGTATACGCAATGCCAACATACTTTCTCAGGATTTGGTTATTTGGGGAGGTTTTTTCTTTCCTTTGTTTTTTTAAATTTGGTGGGACATTTTTGCTGATGGCATTCATCTCACTTAATAGCTATTTTGGTTTTCAGGACTTTGATGGTATCACAGTTTCCTTGAGGCCTGCAGAATTTACATTGACAAATTCACAGGTTATTTTATAAGAAGACTATGCTTATAAATGACACATCACTTTTGTCTTGCAGGTTCTAAGACTTTCTTATCTGTGACTTTTGAAATTGTGCTCATATATGTGTCTGTTACAATATCTTGTGTAGACTAGGTTTTTGTTTTCTTTTTTGTTTGTTTTTTAGATGGAGTCTTGCTCTTTTGCTAGGCTGGAGTGCAGTGGCACAATCTAGGCTCACTGCAACCTCCGCTCTCGGGTTGAAGCAATTCTCCTGCTTCAGCCTCCTGAGTAGCTGGGACTACAGGCACATGCCACCATGCCCGGCTAATTCTTGTATTTTTAGTAGAGATGGGTTTCACCATGTTGGCCTGGTGTCGATCTCTTGACCTGGTGATCTGCCCACTTCAGCCTCCCAAAGTCCTGGAATTATTTACAGGTGTGAGCCACTGCACCCAGCTGCTAGTTTGTTATTTGAACTTCTTTTTTATATCATTTTTCTTGCTATTAGAATTTTTCAGTTATTTTTAAGTTTACCTCCACAATTTGTTTTTTGATATTTTTTAAAATTTTGGTGTTATTTTTATTTGTCTGATTTTCAGTAATTGTTTCTTTTTCACTGATACAGTGTTATTTACTTTGTTTTCCATTCCTAAAACTAATCTATACATCTTTATTTTTTAATGATTGCTTTCTGAAAATTTTCTAATTTTTATGATGGGGCCATGTTGCCGTAATATTTTGTATACATTGTAATCTTTGATTTGAGATTTGGACATTTTAAAAATGCTACCTGTCAGCCGGGCGCGGTGGCACATGCCTGTAATCCCGGCACTTTGGGAGGCTGAAGCAGGCGGATCACATGACATCAGGAGTTTGAGATCAGCCTGACCAACATGGAGAAACCCCATCTACTAAAAATATAAAAAATTAGCAGGCATGTGGTACATGCCTGTAATCCCACTACTCTGAAGGCTGAGGCAGGAGAATTGCTTGAACCTGGGAGGCAGAGGTTTTGGTGAGCCGAGATCGCATCATTGCACTGCAGCCTGGGTAATAAGAGTGAAACTCCATCCCAAAAACAAAACAAAACAAAAATGCTATCTTCACAGTATTTATAATGTTGCTTTCTCCTGGCATAGTCTGAAACCAGTTGTCTTCGCTAGAGATTCTAGGAGACTCAAATGTGTTCTCAGGATGTTTCTTATCTAAAAGTTGGTGTTTATTTTTTAGTTAAGAGAGTTTATTCCTGTTTCTTCCTAATCCTAACCATTTCTTACACCTGTTCCTTGCCTGTGGTGCTGCAGTCTCTCTGCTGCTGTAACATTTACCTTCAATCTCATCAGACTCGAACTGTCATGCCAAAGTATACCATTGTTTCTTTCAGCACTTTATGTCATGGGAGACAAAAAACTGTGTCAAGAAAGAACCACAGAGGTGAGAAATGAAGGCGTGTCTTCCAGTATTTTTCTTGACTTTTAAAGCAGAAACCAGGACTTGGCAATTTACTTTTGAAGGCACTGTGTTATACTGAAGAGTAAAAAGACCTCTTTTGGGTAAAAGAAAGTCTTTTATTTCTATTCTGTGTGGCTCTTTGCATTGTACTCAGCAGGGGCACTGCACACACTTAACTCATTTATAAATTTTCCACAAATGCATTTTGATAAGTATATGTGACATGTATATATTTATTTAAAAAATTAGAACCTGTGGTATTTTGCTGTGTCATCTTGCGTATGTAGTTTGTATAATTTTAGAGGTTAGATTTGTTAAGTATATTCACCTGAGTCTAGTAAATGGAATAATTTTTTGTTTTGATTTTTTTTTTTAGTTCTGTGTTCTCATTTTGCCAAAGGCCTCTGCCCAGAGAAAGACATAAAAGTTTTTTTCCAAAAAGTGATACCGAGGCGATATGATAAATATGAACATGAGAACTTAACAATTAAGGAAAGTCTATAAACGTGTTGATGAGTGTAAGTTGAACAAAAGAGGCTATAATGAACTTAACCAATGTTTGACAACTCCCCAGAGCAAAATATATCAATGTAATGAAGATGTGAGAGTCTTTCATAAATTTTCAAATTTAAATACACATAAGACAAGACATACTGGAATGAAACCTTTCCAATGTGAAGAATGTGGCAAATCATTTTGTACACTTTCACATCTAACTCGGCATAAGATAATTCACAGTGGAGAGAAACCTGACAAATCTGAAGAATCTAGGAAGGCCTTTAGTGTGTCCTCAACCCTTACTACACAGAAGAAAATTCATACTGGAGAGAAACCATACAAATGTGAAGAATGTGGCAGATCCTTTAAGAAGTCCTCATACCTTACTAAACATAAGATGATTCATACTGGAGAGAAGCCCTACAAATGTGAAGAATGCAGCAACGCCTTTAACTGTTCCTCACATCTAACTCGGCATAAGATAATTCATACTAAAAAGAAACCCAACAAGTCTGAAGAATGTAGGAAAACCTTTAGTGTGTCCTCAACCCTTACTCAAAATAAGAGAATTCATATTGGAGAAAAACCCTACAGATATAAAGAATGTGGCAAATCCTTTAAGAAGTCCTCACACCTTACTACATATAACATAATTCATACTAGAGAGAAACCTTACAAATGTGAAGAATGTGGCAAAGCTTATAACTGGTCTTCAACTCTTATTAAACATAGGAGAATTCATACTGGAGAGAAACCCTACAAATGGCAAGAATGTAGGAAAGCCTTTAACCAGTCAATTCTTAGTAAACATAGGAGAATTCATACTGGAGAGAAACCCTACAAATGTGAAGAATGTGGCAAAGCTTTTAAGCAGTCCTCAATTCTTAGTAAAAATAAGAGAATTCATACTGGAGAGAAACCCTACAAATGTAAAGAATGTGGCAAAACCTTTAAGCAGTCCACAGACCTTACTACACTTAAGAGAATACATACTGGAGAGAAGCCCTACAAATGTGAAGAATGTGACAAAGCTTTTAACTGTTCCTCCCACCTTACTAGACATAAGAGAATTCATACTGGAGGGAAAGCCTAAAAATGTGAAGAATGTGGCAAAGCTTTTAACTGGTCCTCAAACCTTACTAAACATGAGAGAATTCATACTGGAGAGAGCCCTACAGATGGGAAGAATGTGTCAGAGCCTTTAACCAGTCCTCAATCCTTACTAAACCTAAGAGAATTAATACTGGAAAGAAGCCCTGCAAATGTGAAAAATGTTACAAAGCCTTTCACCAGTTCTCAACTCATACTAAACAGAATTTGACTGGGCGTGGTGGCTCACGCCTGTAATCCCAGCACTTTGGAAGGCCAAGGCGGGTGGATCACGAGGTCAAGAGTTCGAGACCATCCTGGCCAACATGGTGAAATCTCCGTCTCTACTAAAAAATACAAAAATAAGCTGGGCGTGGTGGCACATGCCTGTAGTCCCAGCTACTTGGAAGGCTGAGGTAAGAATTGCTTGAACCCAGGAGGTGGAGGTTGCAGTGAGCCAAGATCACGCCATTGCACTCCAGCCTGGCGACAGAGCAAGATTCCATCTCAAAAAAAAATAAGAATTCATATGGAAAATAAACCCTACAAATGTGAAGAATGTGAAAAAGTTTAAGTTCAGGGATGCATGTGCAGAACTACAAGTTTGTTACATAGGTATACCTGTGCCATGGTGGACAGCTGCACCTATCTGTCATCTGGGTTTTAGGCTCCACACGCATTAGCTATTTGCTTTTCCCCACATCCCCCCGCTTTGAGAGGCCCCCATGTTTGTTGTTCCCCTCCCGGTGTCCATGTTTTCTCATTGTTCACCTCCCACTTATGGGTGAGAATAAATGATGTTTGGCTTTCTGTTCCTGTGTTAGTTTTCTGAGGATGCTGGCTTCCAGCTTCATACATGTTCCGAAAAGGACAAGATCTCATTCCTTTTCAAGGTGTGTATGTACCATCTTTTTTTAATGCAGTCTATTATTGATGGGTATTTGGATTGGTTCCATGTCTTTGCTCTTGTAAATAGTGCTGCAGTAAACATATGTGTGCATGTGTCTTTATATTAGAATGATTTATATTCCTTTGGTTATATGCCCAGTAATGAATTGAATTGCCGGGTCAAATGGTATTTGTGGTTCAAGATCCTTGAGGAATCACCACTGTCTTCCACGGTGATTTAAGTAATTTAGAATGTGGCACAGACTTTCTGCTTTTGTTTTCAACCAAGTTTTGCTCATTGCCTCATTGTTGCCCATGCTGGAGTACATGGTGCAATCTCAGTTCAACACGATCTCCACCTCCTGGGTTCAAGTGATTCTCCTGCCTCAGCCTCCCACAGTGCTGGGATTACAGGTGTGAGCACCACGCCGGCCTAATTTTTAGTTCTTAAAAGACATAAGATAATTTATACTGAATAGAAACTACAAACCTGAAAGATGCGACAGTGCATTTAACAACACCTCAAATTTTTCCAAATATAAAAGAAATCATACTGGTGCAAAACCCGAGTAATATGAAGAATGTTACAAAGCCTTTAAATGGTCGTCACCGTTTATTGTGCTAAGATCATTCATACTGGAGAAAACTCCCAAGTGTGAAGAATATGGTAAAATTTACATGCTCACACCTTATTGCACAGGAAAACATTTATGCTTGGGAAAACATGTACAAACATAAAGGATGTGGAAAAGGCATTAATATCTCCTCACTTCTTAACATCAGAAAGTTCATACTTAAAAGCATTATAGGTGCAAGTCCTGTAAAGTCATCTTTCAGAAAATACAGGCCTTCAAAGTACGGTATTTATTCTGAGGGCAGTTACAAAGAGGACTGTAGTATTTTTACATACATCACAGATCTTATTGTACACATTTTGTATTAGAGGAAAACCCTGAAGCAATTGCTCAAACTGTTCATCATCTTGGAATTTTTAAAAATCCAGCAAATGTAATAAATTTGAAAAAAAAAAAAACAACTTTTTTTTTCTTTTTCATGAACAGCCTAGAAAACACTGGAGACCTGATACTAAAATACATTATTGCAGATGTAATAAGTATGAAAAAATATTTAGGTTGGACATGGTGGTTGACGCCTGTAATCCCAGCACTTTGGGAGGCCAAGGCAGGCGGATCACCTGAGGTCA
>NW_022437386.1:0-58958 GCF_009761245.1 Sapajus apella
CAGCTCAAGAGGAGGATGGAGGGGCTGGAGGCGGAGCTCCGAGAACAGGGGACGGAGCTGAAAGGTCTCCTAAAACAAAGTGAAATCCTCAGCTCCTGTCAGAGCGCAGCTGTGTCTCTGAGAAGCTCGAGGTGGCCGAGAGAGAATGAAAACCCGGAAGTCAGAGGGTGCTCCCTAAAGACAGACACTGAGGCGAGCAAACGCCCACAGCGCCACCTGGAGGTAGAGGCGAACAGCTTCCAGGAGCTGCTGGACCGGAAGTTGGACGCCCTGCCCGACTTCCTCCCAGGCCTCCCCACAATGGGAACCAATAGCTAGGGTTGTCAAGACCTGGGCCCACCCGTGAGTCCCACCTGTGTGTATGCGACCAGACAGCACTAGGAGGTTCTCTTGTATTCAGTAAATGGTGTCAGGATAGCTGGATTCTAGCTGATATGCAGAATGCAAGAGTAAAAGAGGCTGGGCAATTTCTATCTAGACTTTAGAAAATGTGTAGGGAATCTTATATGCCCAGGAAGAAGCCTGCTGCACGAGTGGATCCACCTCAAACATCCTATACTAAAGCAGTGCCAAAGATGGGGAAACGTGGTTGGAGCCCCCATTCAGAGTCTCCACTAGGGCATTTCATAGTAAAGCTATGGGAATGTGGCCACAACCCTCAAGATCCCAGAATAGCAGAGACAAATGCAGCTTGCACTCTTAGCCTGGAACAATTCCTGGCACTTTACTCTGGCCTTTGAAAGTAGTTCCATGGGCTGTGCCCAGTCGTAGGGATGAGATGCTTGAGGTTTTTAGGACTCCCTATCTCCCAGTGTGCCCTGGTTGAAGTGCATAAAGTCAAGATAGATTATTTTGCAGCTTGAAGATTTAATAGCTGTCCTACTAGGCTTTAGGTGTGTGAGGGGCCTGTTGACTGTGCCTTTGCCCAATTTATTACTTTTCCATTGACAATATTTACCCAATGCCTGTGGCAATATTGCACCTTGAAAGTAAATAACTCTTTAAAACATTTTGCCAGCTCACAGCTGGAGGGAATTGCCTTAAGACTCAGACGAGACTTAGGAATTTTCAGTTGGAGGTTGATCTACTTAAAATTTTGAGAACAATTTTTTAAAAGGTTGATTTTGCAATCTAAGAAGGACTTGAGATGATAGGGCATAACAGTAAAATGGTATAGTTTGGATGACTGTCCCCTCCAAATCTCATGGTGAAATGTAATCCACAATATTTGAGGTGAGGCCCACTAGGAGTTTTTGAGTCATGGGGAGAGATCCTTCAGGAATGGCTTGGTATCTACCCCATGGTAATTAGTGAATTATTTCTGTATTAGCTACTGTGATATCTGCTTGCTCAAAACAGTCTGCCAACACTCCACCGCTTTTCTGTGCCCCCTCTCACCATGTGACACACCCTGCTTCCCCTTTGCTGTCCACCATGATTGTAAGCTTCCTGAGGCCCCACAAGGAGCAGATGCTGGGGCCATGATTCTCATACAGCCTGCAGAACTGTAAGCCAAATAAGCCTCTTATTTTTGTAAATAATTTGGTCTCAGGTATTAATTTATAGCAATGCAAAATAGACTAATACACTGCCCAAAGCAATATGCATATGCAATGCATTTTTATCAAGTAATCAATATAATTGATTACCTGTTTTTTAAAAAATCCTAAAATATATATGGAATCAAAAAAGAGCCTGAATAGCAAAAGCAATCCTAAGAAAAAGGAACAAAGCTGGAAGCACCACATTGCATGACTTCAAATTAAACTACACAGATATACTCAGGAAAACAGCGTGGTACTGGAGAAACAACCCTCTGCTCAATAAGTGGTGCTGGGAAAATTGGATAGCCACATGTAGAAGAATAAAACCAGACTTCTATCTCAGCATAGACAAAAATTAATTGAATATGAATTCAATATTTAAATTTTTAAGGAAACTGTAAAAGTACTCGTAGAAAATATAGGAGAAAATTCTCAGGACATCAGCCTAGGCAAATAAAATATGACTAAGACTTCAAAAGCAAATACAATGAAAACAAAAATAGACAAATGGGATTTAATTGAACTGAAAATCTTCTGCACAGAAAAAGAAATAATCACCATGGTGAGTAAACAACCTGCAGAATGATAGAAGATATCATCTCACATCACTTAAAATGGCTGTTGTCAGAAAAGAAAAAAAAATCCTAAAAAATGCTGGTAAGGATTAAGAGAAAAGAATACTGTTATGCATTGTGGGGAGAATGTAAGTTAGTACAGTCACTATGGAGAGCAGTGTGGAGGTAACTCAAAAAACTACAAATGAAACTACCATATAATCCAGCAATTCCAGTCGTGCAAATTTACCCAAAGAAATGAAAATCATTATCATTATGTCAGATATTTCTGCACACCAATGTATGTGGCAGGACCTTTCACAATAGCCAAGATATGAAATCAGCCCTGGTGCTGGACAAGAGATGAATGGTTAAAGAAAATGTGGTGCAGATACCTGATGAATACTAGTCATCCATAATAAATGAAATCCTGTTACTTAATTCATTCATAATAAATGAAATCCATCCTAGCAGTGAGGATGGAAATGGAAGACACTGTTAAATGAAGTAAGCCAGGAACAGAAAGTAATACACCTTGTTTTTTCACTTATACATGGAAACAAAAAAATAAAAATTAAAAATAAAAAAATAAAGAATAAAAAAGGTCTCCTAGAAGTAAAGAGTAGAACAGAGAATTCTAGAGGCTGGGAAGGGTAGTGGAAAGGGGGAGATAGGCAGAGATTTGTTAAAGAAAACAACATTTAAGTTAAGTAGGAGGAATAGATTATAATCTATTTACCATTTTACCACTGTGGGATCAATATAGTTAACAATAATATGGATTTTCAAATAGTAGAAGAAGTATATTAGTATTCTCAATAAAAACAAAAGGATTGAGATGATGGATATGCTAATTATCCTAATCTAGCCCCTATACATTATATGTATCAAAACATCACTGTCTAACTCATGAACATTGACAATTATTATTTGTCTATTATCATTATGTTTAAAATAACAAAAAATTCATTGGAAGTGACCTAAATGGACGCTCTGGGACAGGTGTGGGGATAAAGGCAGCCTCTGAAATACTTGCCTAACATGTCCATGGGAAAAGGAGCTTCCATTAGCATTTTCTATTTTTAGCACTGAGTAGATCCAACATTTCTCAAAGTTTCCCTCTACAGTAGAGAACTGAGGTCTGGGGAGGTCTTGCAGGCAGCCAGGTATGCAGAGGGAAGAAACAGGAATAGAGGGTTGCTGGCCCATTCAACAATAGTAGGAATGATCATTATGCATGTAGAGAAGTCAACATTGTTTTAAAATAAATTGCATCACTAAAATACATGAAAAAATTTCAAACAGAAATTCTTAAATATTATTGGCAGTGAAACTGTTTTTGGTGAAGAAATGTTCATGAAGTTAAGTGAGCCAGTAAAGTTGTTAAAAACTATAATAAACATTGGATTGGATTCAGCTTTGTCTTAATTCAATGTGATTATTACTGACTCAGGTAGGGGTCAGACATCAAGATAGATAGGTGGTAACAACCAGAAAAAGCCATGAACCAGAAAGATTCACAGCCAATTTTTTTTTCAGATTTATGAAGAAGAGATGCACCAATCCTACTGAAACTCTTCCCAAAAACTGAGGAGGAAGGACCGCTCCCTGAATTATTCTATGGGAACAGTATTCTGATAACAAACCCTGACAGAGACTCCATTAAAAAAAAGAAAAGATAACTTTAGGCCAGTATTCCTGATGCAAAACTGCTCAATGAAATACTGACAAACTGAACACAGCAGTACATCAAAAAGCTAATCCACCATGATCAAGTAGGCTTTGCTCCTGGGATGCAAGGTCGGTTAAGTAAATGTTATTCATCATATAAGCAAAAGTAAATACAAAAGCCATGTTATCAATCAAGACAGATTCAAAAAATACTACTAGCCTATTAGAATGAGTAAAACACACAGTAGAAAATACCAAATGGTGATGAGGAAACTGAGAAACAGGAACTTTCACTCCTTGCTGGTGGAAATTCTGAAATGGCACATAGACAACTACAGTTAATATTTTAGTGTATATTTCAGAAAAAGTAGAAAACAAGATTTAGAATGTTCTTAAAGAAATAATCGATTATTGAGCTGAAGGATATTCCAGTTATCCAGATTTGATCACTACACATAATATTCTTTTATCAAAATATCACATGTACCCCCTACAGGTTTTGTAGTATTCTGTATCTACATTAGTTAAGCATTAAAAAACCCCAATGCAGGGAAATCCAGCTAATTGCAGATTCCTATTAGGTGGGATGCTCTGCATAAGAATCGTTGGGTGTAAAGGACTTTAGAAATCTACTAGACTACATGTTTATAAAGATAAGTCCCCCATGTTTAATTATTTTCACAGTGGGTGGCGATTTTGAACATAAAAGAAATGCTAACATTTGTTTCTGGTAAGTTTATTTCAAGTGTCAAGAGAAAAGGTTTTCAGAGAGGAATCTGGCATGGAAACACATGCTGGCAATTTTTTTAAAGAGTTACATATAGACTAACTGTGGGATCAAGTGTAAATGTTTAAAAGTACTTAGGCAAATTATTTCAAAACTAATGTTCCCCACATACTTCTCTCAGATTTCTTATGTCCGCTAATTATTTGTTTTATGATTTTTGCAATTTTTGTAGATGATCACACCCTATCTTATCTAGGCATTTATGGTAGGAAATTGTGTGAAACTAATCAGGGATACATTTGAAAGTCATTGTTGCAGTGGCTGCCAGAATTGAAGTGTGTTTCCTCTGCGGACACCAGACACTCAAGATTTCTCCGGTGACACCTTAATTTTATTTCCTGCTTGGCTTTGGGCCTTACTCCTGTGCTAAACAGACAGACTCTGTCTTTCAGATCCCCCAGGTCATCCCAGAGTATGTGGACCTGAGAGTTGACAATGAGGTGGAAGCGTTACACTGAACGGGCACTCTGCTTTTCTGAGGAGCCATACTCCAGGCTGAGATCACAGTCCTGGCTCAGGGTGTGTCCTTCCAAGTATCCCTGCGCCTCCTGCAGGTGCAGTGCTGATCCATGCATGTTCCTCCCTTTCCTGGGGAGAGTGTCTCCTTGTTGTTGTTTTTTTCCAGATCTTCCAGCAGCCACTAAGTCTTCCCACTGATGTCTTCAGCTTTCTCTTTTCTGTCCCTCCCAGCAGACGAGGCTGCTATTCCTGAGGAAATGAGAGGAGGTGGGAGATGAGGCTGTCATTCCTAAGAGAATGGACAGAGTTTTGGAGCTTCTCTTTCTTCTATCCCAGCTTCTATGAGTTCCTACAGTGCCAGCCACACAGAGGAGTTAGCGTCTTGCCCCTGCAGGGGAATTCTGTAGTAATGTAGTGATGGCAAGGGAGGTGGGTCTAGATGCATTTCAGCCACAGCTGCTGTTCTGTTTCCCACACAGAAGCATCTTGGGAGGTAGAGGGTGGAGATTTTTCAATCCTGGGAGAAAAGGTTTCAGTAGCAGTAGGAATCCCTCAGTTGTGCGTGCTCTGAGAATTTAAACAATAACTTCATTACACTAAATTTTAAATACTCTAAAGAAAATGTCCAATTTATCTTGTTTTATCCTATATGACATTTGCTGGCCTCTGCCCTAGATAATGTCATATTCTCTTCCTATTTGTTTTTGTAAGTCACTGAGTTTCTCAAGATGTAAAGTCTCTTTGTCCTGTAACATCAATAATCTGATGTACTAAAGAAAATACGCCAATTTGCAACTCAGTAAGGTCAGTTGTTGTAAAAATAGCATACTTTTCTTGGATGCCTATACCTCCAGGCTGAGTATAAACTTCATTTTTAATATTAAAAACTAGAAATAACACGAATATTATGGTGTTTTATAAATAAGTAATAGAGGTGCTCTCATTAACTGCAATGCTGCTCCTCATAAGAATCAACACATTTTTTATACACAACCAAATTACTGACTCACAAGTAATTAGGCTGAGGAAGAAGCCACAGAAATGAAGTTGAAGCTACAAGATTTCACTTTAACAAATCTTGAAAAATAGATCTAAAGTAACAAAGGTGAAAGATTGACTCAGCATGGTGATAGGAAAACCACTGAGATGCAGGAATTAGAGGAACAGGAGGAAGCTTTTAAGTGTAATTCATTGGTATCTCGATTGTTATATTGGCTGCACAGGTGAGCACACGTGAAATGACATGTTTCCTTTGGAGACATGGTCTTGCTTTGTCATTCAGGCTGGAGCTCAGTGGTGAGATCAAAGCTCTCTGCACCCTCAGACCCTGGGTCTGCAGCAATCCTCCTCCGTCTTCCCTGCGTAG
Organism: Sapajus apella; assembly: GCF_009761245.1. Taxonomy (NCBI): domain Eukaryota; kingdom Metazoa; phylum Chordata; class Mammalia; order Primates; family Cebidae; genus Sapajus; species Sapajus apella. The sequence continues at coordinate 6,382 of NW_022437386.1, forward strand.
CTGGGACCACAGGTGTGCACCACCATGCTGGGCTTCACTGCTCATTCAGCTGCACACATTAATTATGCAATATTTATTATAAAGCAATAATGCCTCAATAATGGTATTGCCAATAAGTTGATGGGTAATTTGTTAGATATTTATGGAAAGATAGACACCAATATAAAATATGTATGACACTCGAGAAAATAAAACTGTAGGAAACATGCTTTTCTTTACATTTATCAGGTAATCACAACAGTGAATACACATCACACCATGTTCTCATTACAAAGAAAAGGTTCTGCAAACCTCACTAGGTGCCACCCACTGTGTGCTGGGCTTGGTTCCGGGAGATGTCAGGTCCAGTGGTGAGAAGCACAGGCTCAGACACCCAGGCACACTCTGACCAAATGTGAGCTCTGGGGACATTGTACAACCCACATGTGCTTTTCCTGGTAATTTTTCACCTGTAACATGGAAATAACATTGATACCACATACCATGTTTTCTCTGCATATGTAAAAATAAAAGATGATTGGTGCTAACTTTAAATATACGTGGTTGATATAGATCTATTGTACCTCAATAAAACTGTTTTAAAATAGAAATTAAAATATATAAGTTTTATAGGTTTTAAGGGTTTATCACAGAACAAACTTACAATAAGAAACCACAATTTCCCAATACTATCAATGTCACAAATCTCCCCCAGAACACTGTCCTGTGCTCTGAGCCCCACTCTCTCCTCAGGCCTCTCAGCCCACAGCTTGCTATATAGCAGGAGACATGCAAATAGAGCCCTCCCTCTGCTGATGAGCCCTGACCCTGCAGCTATGGGAGAGGAGCCCCAGCCCTGAGATTTTCAAGTGTTTCCATTTGGTGATCAACACAGAACACAGAAGATTCACCATGGAGTTTGGGCTGAGCTGTGTTTTCCTTGTTGCTATTTTAAAAGGTAATTCATGGATAACTATTGAAATTGAGTGTGGGTGATAAGAGTGAGATAAATGGTGGATATTTGTGATACTTTCTCACCAGGGTTTCTTTCTGTTTGCAGGTGTCCAGTGTGAGGTGCAGCTGGTGGAGTCTGGGGGAGGCTTGGTTCAGCCTGGGGGGACCCTGAGACTCTCCTGTGCAGCCTCTGGTTTCACCTTCAGTAACTATGACATGAGCTGGGTCCGCCAGGCTCCAGGGAAGGGGCTGGAGTGGGTCTCATACATTAGTAGTAGTGATGGTAGCACATACTACGCAGACTCCGTGAAGGGCTGATTCACCATCTCCAGAGACAACGCCAAGAACTCTCTCTATCTGCAGATGAACAGCCTGAGAGCCGAGGACACGGCCGTGTATTACTGTGTGAGAGACAGTGAGGGGAAGTCAGTGTGAGCCCGGACACAAACCTCGGGGGAATCAGCTGCAGAGGTTGCTCAGGACTCACTGATCAGAGTCAACCCCAGAGGTAGGTGCAGATGGAGGCTGATTTCCTGTCAGGATATGGGACTTCAACTTCTTACAGTTTCAACAGTGAATCTCTCTAAGTTTAGAATTCTGTGCTTCCTAATATTATCTCTATCTTTTTTTTTAAAAGGTCATTTTAACACGAGGATCTATTCTCACATGCACCAAATGTAGATGACGTTTACAAAGATTAAATGTTCTCAGCCGTGTTCACCAGCATCAGAGACCTGAGGAAGCTCAGGGGTTCCTAATGAGTCTTCTCCAATCAGACAGAGGACAGAAACCTCAAGGAGATTCCCAGAATCAATAGAGAGGCTGGGTCAGTGTCAGCATCTTGTAGAACCTCACGGGTTTCACGTCTGACCCTTCTCCTGACACTAAAGCCAATCGACATCAGCAGTGACCTAGGGCTCCTTTGCTCCCCTCTGTGTTCTTCCTTCAGAGTGTTTGTTTTTCCTTTTTTATTTGCTTTTCCTGCTTTCTAATATATAAACAGATGGTCTCTGTGGTCTACATTCCGGGCCTCAAGGCATTTTCTTGGAGCACAGGTGGGGCTCAGGCTGTGGCTCCGGCAGCCATGTGGGAGAGGGTGACGGGGCTCCCTTCTCTCCCCATTTGCTCAGGACCGTTTGCTGTGTTGTGTGTAGACTCATCTGGGAGTGCAATTGGCTGTTAATAGTGAATGGGATGAACTTATTTGATCTAAATGGGGTGTGGCTGTGGAATTAACCCTGCTCTATGCAAACTGTCAGAGTCATCTGCTTCAGAAGTAGTGTAGAAAGAGCTTGTGAAATGTATCGATCAAAATGGAGCCACTTGTGTTAAAACCCCAGTGAATGAAGCTGGGGAAGGCCATGATAGAGGGTCTAACACACATATTCCTGATAACAAGAACAATCATGAATAGACTCTGCACAGCCACAACCTTGTACAGAGACCACCACCATCTTCTCTATTTTTCTTTTCTTGTCTTTTTTTTTTTTTTTGAAATGGAGTTTTACCCTTGTTGCCCATGCTGGATTGCAATGGTGCAATCCCGGCTCACCAGAACGTCTGCCTCCTGGGTTCAAGCGATTCTCCTGTCTCAGTCCCAAGTAGCTGGGATTACAGGCATGCACCACCACACCCAGCTAATTTTGTAGTTTTAGTAGAGATAGGGATTTCTCTATGTAGGCCAGGCTGGTCTCGAACTCCTGACCTCAGGCGATACACCTGACTTGGCCTCCCAAAATTCAGGGATTATAGGTATGAGCCACTGTGCCTGGCCCAGGCCACCATAATCTTAAAAGAATTGCTTCTCTAAGTGTACCTGCCCAGCAACTGCCTATTAACCTTACACCAATGTCATTAATTAAGTATGGTAATAGATATGGCTTTTCATAGTGACTTTTATCCTGTACAGATTATATTCATTTGTTCCTACTTTTTAGAGTTTTTATTATGAAATCTTGATTTTTAAATGTTATTTTCTGTGTCTAGTGAGAAGTTAATGGAAATTTTTTTCTTTATTCTCTTAATTAAGCACACGAAATGTATTGAATTGAGGATGTTGAGTCATCCATGCATCTCAAAAATAAATTTAAGTTTGCTCTGGTGTATAACTCCCTCTTTTTTATTTTTTTTTGAGACAGAGTCTTGCTTTGTTGCCCAGGCTGGAGTGCAGTGGTGCAATGTTGGCTCTCTGCAAACTCTGCCACACAGGCTCAAGTGATTCTCCTGCCTCAGCCTCGCAAATAGCTGGGATTATAAACATGTACCACCACACCCGGCTAATTTTTGTATTTTTAGTAGAGATGAGGTTTAACATGTTGGCCATGCTGGTCTTAAATGCCTGACCTCAGGTGGTTCATCACCTCACCCTCCCAAAGTGCTGGGATTACAGGTGTGACTCACTGCACCCAGTCAGCATATGATCCTTTTAAAGTCCTCTAGAACTTAGTTGACTATTACTTGGGAGTGGTTTATTTATATATACTAAGAATATTTGAAGTTTAACTTTCTTCTTTTGCCATTGTCTATTACTGGTAATATGGTTATTGTAGCCTTTTAGAGAGAGTTTAGAAGGTTGGAGTCTCACCAATTTTTGAAAAAGTTAGAGAACAGTTGGCATTATTATTTTTTTAATTTAGAAATTCATTTTTTATCTAACATACAACCTATCACGAAGAATATTTATTGTGTGCTTGGGATGCATATTACACTGCTTTGGTTGGAAGGTTCTGTAGATGTCTATTAGGTTGGTTTGTTCAATAGTGTTGGCTAATTCCACTGGCTTCCTAAGAATTTTTTGTGGATGTTCTATACGTTATTGAGGGTGAGGTGTTGAAGTATCCTCCTTTGTATTGTTTTCTATTTCTACCTTCGTATCTCTTAAAGTTGATTAATACAGTTATATTTCTATTTTTACAAGTATGTAAAATAGAAACAAAATAATCATTGCTTAGTAATTTTAATGGGAAAATCACATAATAAGAAATTATGTTTCCCAAATGCTGCCATCACCACTACACTCCTCCAGCAGTCTCATGTCTGCTCTGGGCTTTGCTCTCTCCTCAGAAGGCCCACCTAGAGTTTGCTACAGAGGAGGAGACACAGATAGAATCCTCCCCCTCCTGATGAGAAGCAGCCCAGCCCTGACCCACAGCTCTGGAGAAGAGCCCCCATCCAGAATTACCAGGAATTTTGATTTGATGATCAGCTCTGAACACAGATGGCTCACCATAGAGTTAGGACTGAGCAGGGTTTTTCTTGTTGCTATTTTAAAAGGCCAATAATGGAGAACTAGAGATATTGAATGTGAGTGGATATGAGTGAAAAAAACCTGATTATATGCAACAGTTTCTTACCAAAATGTCTCTATATTTTTAGGGTTAGGGTGAGGTGAAAGTGGTGGAGTCTTGGGAAGAGGTAGAAAAGTACTTAGGAGGCTGGGTGAGGCTGTAGACTGTTTCAGCCCACTATGCCATTCCGAGAAGCTTGATGTGAGAGCCTCCAGGACTGAATAATTTGACAGCTCATGTGCCCAGGCTGTTTCAATTCTCAATTTTCCACACTGATATATTCAGAAATCGGCTTTGCTTCCCAGGTGACTCCCATCATGCAGTGAATGGTCACAACGTTCCCAGGGGTCACACACATGTATTAAATGTTGGCCGGATGTGGGGAAGAAACATTTTTGCAAATCTCCTCTGAAGGACTAGGAACACTTCAGCAGACCATCTCCCTGTCTTCATGACTAGAACTTCACCACATGCCCACATAGACACTCATCCCTGATGGGGATAAAAAGACTCCATTGATGAGGCTGACTGTTTTATTATATAAAATTACTAAAGACTGACATAGAATTTTCAAAACTAATTGAAGTCTGTTATTCTATGTCCACCAGAGACTACAGATCTTCCAACGGTATCTCCCTTGTCTTTTCTACTTGACTTTGTCTCTTCACCTTGTTCTGTCCTTCAAACAATCTCTTTCAGCTCCCTCAGGTTCATGCAGTTGTTTTATTTACTGACGATTTCTAAATCAGTGCAAGGCATTATGCTAAAGGCTCTATATTCCTAGGTCCATATTCCTTGGTCCATATTCATAAGAAGGCATTGTGACCCTGTGTCTAGGCATGAGATTGTGACTGTTACTGACCCTTCTCTAGATGACATGCTGGTCTGTGTTTTCTTGCTCCTTCCCCTGGGGTAGAGTCTCCCTGTTTCCCCGAGGTGTTCCCTCCTACAGCTCCAGTGTTCTCCACCTGTGTCATCATCTTCCAGATCTACTGCCCTGCCCTGAAGACTAAGGCTGTGATTCCATAAGAAACAGGGGAACTGCTTCCAAGTAAAACTTTGGTGGGGAACTCTGTTCCCATCTCTATTCCCGATAGGTTGCAGCAGTGCCTTTAGGATATGTGTTTTGGTGGTTTTCCCCTGCTGAGTAATTTGTTAGTTCTGTAGTGAGTATAAGAGAGTTGGGCTTGGACACATTTCAGAAGTGTGGGCTCTCATATTCTTTCAGACAGATACTTTGGGAAGTGAAGATTTTTGTGACTGTTCCAATTATAAAGAAAATGAATGGTCGATCCGAAGATGGCTGAATAAGAGGCAGCTCCAGAAAGCAGCTCCCAGCGAGAGGGATGCAGAAACCGTGTGGTATCCACAATTCCAAACAAGTTACCAGGTTCCTTTTGTGGGTCTTGTAGCACAGTGGATATAAACAACAAAAGCAATGGCAACAAAATCCAAAATAGACAAATGGGGTCTAATTAAACTCCAGAATTTCTGTATAGCAAAGGAAACAATCATTAGAGTGAACCAGCAACCCAACAAAATGGGAAAAAATTTTTGCAATCTACCTATCTGACAAAGGGCTAATATCCAGAATCTACAAAGAACTAAAACAGGTTTACAAGAAGAAAAAAAAAAACAAGCCCATTCAAAAGTGGGTGAAGGATATGAACAGACACTTTACAAAAGAAGACATCTATGAGGCCAACTATCATATGAAAATATGATCTTCATTGGTCATTAGAGAAATGCAAATCAAAACCACATTGAGATACCATATCATGCCAGTTGGAATGGCGATCATTAAAAAATCTGGAGGCTGTGCAGAAGCTGTGGGAGTTTGATTAGGTCCCATTTGTCTATTTTGGCTTTTGTTGCCAATGTTTTTGGTGTTTTGGTCATGAAGTCCTTACCTACGCCTATGTCCTGAATGGTTTTGCCTAGATTTTCTTCTAGGGTTTATATGGTGTTAGGTCTTATGTTTAAGTCTTTAATCCATCTGGAGTTAATTTTAGTGTAAGGTGTCAGGAAGGGGTCCAGTTTCTGCTTTCTGCACATGGCTAGCCAGTTTTCCCAACACCATTTATTAAACAGGGAATCCTTTCCCCATTGCTTGTTTTGGTCTGGTTTGTCAAAGATCAGATGGTTGTAGATATGTTGTGTTGCCTCCGACACCTATGTTCTGTTCCATTGGTCTATATCTCTGTTTTGGTACCAGTACCATGCTGTTTTGATTACTGTAGCCTTGTAGTATAGTTTGAAGTCCGGTAGTGTGATGCCTCCCGCTTTGTTCTTTTTGCTTAGAATTGACTTGGCTATGCGGGCTCTCTTCTGGTTCCATATGAAGTTTAAGGTGGTTTTTTCCAGTTCTGCGAATAAGGTCATTGGTAGCTTGATGGGGATAGCATTGAATCTGTAAATTACTTTGGGCAGTATGGCCATTTTCACGATATTGATTCTGCCTAACCATGAACATGGAATGTTTCTCCATCTGTTTGTGTCCTCTCTTATTTCGTTGAGCAGTGACTTGTAGTTCTCCTTGAAGAGGTCCTTTACGTTCCTTGTTAGTTGTATTCCTAGGCATTTTATTCCCTTTGTGGCAATTGTGAATGGAATTTTGTTCTTGATTTGGCTCTCTTTAAGTCTGTTATTGGTGTATAGGAGTGCTTGTGATTTTTGCACATTGATTTTGTATCCTGAGGCTTTGCTGAAAAGAAACAGTCATTAGAGTGAATCAGCAACCAACAGAATGGGAAAAAATTTTTTGCAATTTACCCATCTGACAAAGGGCTGATATTCAGAATTTACAAAGAACTAAAACAGATTTACAAGAAAAAAACAAACAAGCCCATTCAAAAGTGGACAAGGGATATTAACAGATACTTTACAAAAGAAGACATACATGAGGCCAACAAACATATGAAAAAATGCTCATCATCACTGGTCATCAGAGAAATGCAAATCAAAACTACATTGAGATACCATCTCATGCCAGTTAGAATGGTAATCATTAAAAAATCTGGAGACAACAGATGCTGGAGAGGATGTGGAGAAACTGGAACACTTTTACACTGTTGGTGGGAGTGTAAATTAGTTTAACCATTGTGGAGGACAGTGTGGCGATTCCTCAAGGACCTAGAAATAGAAATTCCATTTGACCCAGCAATCCCATTACTGGGTATATATCCAAAGGATTATAAATCATTCTACTATAAGGACACGTGCACACGAATGTTCATTGCAGCACTGTTTACAACAGCAAAGACCTGGAACCAACCCAAATGCCCATTGATGATAGACTGGACAGGGAAAATGTGGCACATATATACCATGGAATATTATGCAGCCATCGGATGTGTCCTTTGTAGGTACATGGATGAACCTGGAAACCATCATTCTCAGCAAACTGACAGAAGAGCAGAAGATCAAACACCGCATGTTCTTACTCATATGCAGGTGTTGAACAATGAGAACACATGGACACAGGGAGGGGAGCACTACACGCTGGGGTCAGTTGGGGGGAAATAGGGGAGGGACGATGGGGGGTGGGGAGCTGGGGAGAGGGAGAGATAGCAAGGGGAGAGATGCCAGATGTAAGTGATGGGGAGGAAGGCAGCAAATTACACTGCCACGTGTGTACCTATGCAACAATCTTGCATGTTCTTCACATGTACCCCAAAACCTAAAATGCAATAAAATAAATGGGGAAAAAAAATCTGGAGGCAACAGATGCTGGAGAGGATGTGGAGAAATAGGAACAATTTTCCACTGTTAATGGGAGTGCAAATTAGTGCAACCATTGTGGAAGACAATGTGGTGATTCCTCAAGGACCTAGAAATAAAAATACCACTTGACCCAGCAATCCCATCACTGGGTATATACCCAAAGAATTATAAATTGTTCTATCATAAAGAAACATGCACATGTATGTTCATTGTGGCACTGTTTACAATAGCAAAGACCTGGAACCAACCCAAATGTCCATCAACAATAGACTGGATAAAGAAAGTGTGGCACATATACACCATGGAATACTATGCAGCCATAAAAAACGATGAGTTCATGTCCTCCCTAGGCACATGGATGACTCTGGAAACCATCATTCTCAGCAAACTGACACAAGAAAGAAAATCAAACACTGCATGGTATCACGCATAGGCGGGTGTTGAATAATTAGAACATGTGGACACAAGGAAGGGAGCATCACACACTGCGGTCAGTTGGGGGGTACTAGAGAAAGGACAGCGGGGGTAGGGAGGGTGGGGAAGAATAACGTGGGGAGAAATACCAGATATAGGTAATGGGGGAAGGAAGGCAGCAAACCACCTTGCTATGTATGTACCTATGCAACAGTCCTACATGATCTGCACATGCACCCCAGAACCTAAAGTACAATTAAAAAAAAAAAGGAAAGGAATTCAAAAGAATAGAAAAACTCTTCCGTATGTGGTCCCTGAGAATTTCAAACTAAGAACATGCTTGCCACACTCGACTCAAAGGAATTCTAAGTAAATTAGTGTATTTTATCTTGTAATGGCCTATATTTCATATGGCACACTCTGCCTCAGTTCAGCTCATACCCTAGCTATGATTCTCCCTACAAGAACTTGTCTCTCTCTAGATTTCACGTTTCTTGATTGTCTTAAAATTTCAATGATCTGAAGTATTAAAAAATTTGCAAAAGTCAATTATCTCTGTTTAACAGGTAACTGTTGATTTTACTGTTGTAAAAAATAAAAAAAGTCTCATATATGTACATTTTCAATCTGAATAGCAGACATTTTTATTAAGTCCAAAAATAATAAAAAATTCTAAATATTGATCATCTCTCTAATGAAAAACAAATCATGTTACCTTTTTCCTGGACTAGTCCCCATCATTCTTGATAAAGGAATGTCTGATACACACAATAAAAAGATTAAATTATCAACTATTTAAATTGAGTAACATAAGCCAAAGTAATAAGAGTATGTAATATATGATTCTATTCTTATGAATTCTGGAAAATGAAAACTGTTAGACAAAGAGTGAAATCATGAGCGAACTCCTATTCACAATTGCTACAAAGAGAATAAAATACCTAGGAATATAACTAACAAGGGATGTGACGGACCTCTTCCAGGAGAACTACAATCCACTCCTCAAGGAAAACAGAGGAAACAAACAGATGGAAAAACATTCCATGCTCATAGTTAGGAAGAATAGATATCATGAAAAGTAATTTACAAGTTTAATGCTGACCCCATCAAGCTACCATACACCTTCACAGAACTGGAAAAAACCACCTTATGCTTCATATAGAATCAAAAAGGAGCCTGCACAGTAATGAAAATCTTAAGCAAAAACAAACAAAAACAAAATACAAAACAAAGGCATCATGCTACTTGACTTCAGGCTATACTACAAGGCTACAGTAATCAAAATAGCATGGTACTGGTACCAAAACAGAGATAAACACCAATGGAACAGAACAGAGGTCTCGAAGGTAATGCCACACATCTACAACCTTCTGATCTTTGACAAACCTCACAAAAACAAGCAATGGGGAAAGGATTCCCTGTTTAATAAATGGTGTTGGGAAAACTGGCTGGCCATATGCAGAAGCTGAAACTGAACCCCTTCCTTACACCTGATACAATAATTAACTCCAGATGGATTAAGGATTTAAACATAAGACATAACATCATAAAACCCTAGGAGAAAATCTAGGCAATAACATTGAGGACACAGGCATAGGCAAGGATATCATGACCACAACACCAAAAGAAATGGCAACAAAAGCCAAAATAAACAAATGGGATCTAATTAAACTCCAGAGCTTCTGCTCAGCAAAAGAAACTATCATAAGAGTGAACCAGCAACCAAAAGATAGGGAAAAAAATATTTGCAAACTACCCATCTGACAAATGGCAAATATCCAGAATGTATAATAAAATTGAACACATTTATGGGAAAAAAACAAACAACCCCATCCAAAAGTGGGGAAAGGATATGAACAGACACTTTCCAAAAGAAGACATTTATGCCACAAACAAACGTGAAAAAATGCTCATCATCACTGGTCATTAGAGAAATGCAAATCAAAATCACATTGAGACACCATCTCACACCAGTTAGAATGGCAATCATTAAAAAATCTGGAGACAACAGATGCTGGAGAGGATGTGGAGAAATAGCAACACTTTTACACTGTTGGTGGGAGTGTATATTAGTTCAAACATTGTGGAAGACAGTGTGGCAATTCCTCAAGGATCTAGAAATAGAAATACTATTTGACCCAGCAATCCCATTACTGGGTATATACCCAAAGGATTATAAATCATTCTATTATAAAGACACATGCATATGTATGTTCATTGTGACACTTTTTACAATAGCAAATACTTGGAACCAACCTAAATGCCCATAAATGATAGGCTGAATGAAGAAAATGTGGCACATACACAACATGGAGTATTATGCACCCATAAAAAAGGATGTGTCCATGTCCTTTACAGGGACATGGATGAAGCTTGAAACAATCATTCTCAGCAAACTGACACAAGAACAGAAAACCAAACACTGCATGTTCTCACTCATAACTGAGTGTTGAACAATGAGAACATATGGACACAGGGAGGGGATGAGGGGACTGGTTGATGGGGAAACAGGGAATGGGGGGATTGGGGAGTGAATAACATTAGGAGAAATACCTACTGTAGATGAAGGAGGATGGATGCAGCAAACTACTGTGGTATGTGTATACTTAGGTAACAATCCTGCATAATCTGCACATGTACCCCAGAACTTAAAGTATAAAAAAAAAAGATTAGTAGTTGTCTGTGAATATGTTGGAAGAAGGGAAAGAGAAAGGATAAGGACATGCAGAAGGACAGAGGAAAAGTTGAGGTAATTTAACTTGTCCACCTTCTTGATAATGGTAATAGTTATGTCATGATTATCAATTTTATACTTTAAATATGTAAAGTGTATAATCTGTCAATCAAACCCTATACAATTTATAACAATGAAACAAGTTGAATATTAGACAAGGTAGGAGTGGCAGAAAGATAGATACCAGTATGTTAATTGTCAGAGATCTATCTGACCCTAGTTCTCTCCATAGTTTTAGGTAAACAGGAGAATATGGCAAAATCACATCTATTCTGATCAAGCAGTGGCTTCTGCAAACCACACTAGGCATGTCCAGCTCTGTCCTGGAGTTGGCTAAGGGAGGAGTCAGGGCCAGTGGTGAGAAGCCCAGGCCCAGATACCAGCACTCGCTCTTCCCAGACATGAACTCTGAGATACATATTGAGCCCGTCCATGTGTGGGCTTACTTTCACATCTGTAATAGAGAACATTGACTCCTACAGAACATAATTTACACGCATAGATAAAACTGAGATAAGGTGATCAGTGCAAAGTTTCTGTCACAGTACAATTTAATAATAAGCACATTTTCTCAAACCCCAGTGTTGTCGCCAGTTTTCCTCAGGACACCCTCATCTGCTCGGGGCCCTGCTTTCTCTTTACGTGTCTCGCCCCAGAGCTTGCTATATAGTAGGAGACATGCAAATAGGGCCCTCCGTCTGCTGATGAAAATCAGTGCAGCCCAGACACTGCAGCTCTGGGAGAGGAGCCCAGCCCCAGGATTCCCAGGTGTTTCTGCTTGCTGATCAGGACGGCACACAGAGCACTCACCATGAAGTCTGAGCTGAGCTGGGTTTTCCTTGTTGCTATTTTAAAAGGTAATTCTTGGAGAACTATTGAAATTGAGTGTCAGTGATAAGAGTGAGATAAACCGTGGATATTTGTGGCACTTTCTGACCAGGGTGTCTCTGTGTTTGCAGGTGTCCAGTGTGAGGTGCAGCTGGTGGAGTCTGGGGAAGGCTTGGTCCAGCCTGGGGAGTCCCTGAGACTCTCCTGTGTGGCTGCTGGATTCAGCTTCAGTAACTACTACATGGTCTGGGTCTGCCAGGCTCCAGGGAAAGGGCTGGAGTGGGTCTCAGCTATCAGTACTGATGAGAGTGGCACAAGCTACCCAGACTCCGTGAAGGGCCGATTCACCATCTCCAGAGACAACGCCAAGAACTCGCTGTATCTGCAGATGAGCAGCCTGAGAGCCGAGGACACGGCCGTGTATTACTGTGCGAGAGGCACAGTGAGGGGAGGCCCGTGTGAGCCCGGACACCAACCTCCTGCAGGGGTCCCCGAGACCACCAGGGGACGTCAGGAGCTCTGTGAACTGGGCTGTCTCCAGGGCAGGTGCAGGTGCTGCTAAGGGCTGGCTTGCTGTCAGCATCTGGGGCTGTGTCCTCTAGTTTCCTCAGAGAACCTTTCAGATTTATGATTCTATGCTAACATTTAATGTCTCTGAATGTGAAATCTTCCCCCCTTGTGTTTCTTCACTTTTTTTAAACAGGCGGACACATCCTCACCTCCACAGAAGCCCGAGTGTCACCCTGGGTACAGAAATGACCCTCCCCTGGCCACCAGAATCAGAGTTCTGAGGAAGCCCAGGAGAACCTGGGAAGAGTTTTCCACTCAGACTCAGGGCAGACATCTCTGTGGGAATCTCTGATTGGAACAGGCTCTGGGATTCAGATTGGAACCAAGAAGGAGGCTCATCCATGCCCAGGGTCCTTACAATTCTGACATTTTTCAGAGTAACCTCATTGTCCTTTAAAACTGAACATCTGACTCAGAACTAATCCATTTGTCCCTTTCTCTGCTATTCCATTTTCCTTTTCTCTAGGCTTCATTCTTACACTTCCCTTTTCTCCTTCTTTTTTCTGAAAATGGAGTGTGTGCTTCCTGTGGTCTAAACCACAGGTCTCAGAGACATTGCCTGGAAATCAGCGTGGCTCAGGCTGTGGCTCCTGCAGGACCTGACAGGCTGAGGGGTCCTTCTTATTCCCCATTGCCTTGACGCCCCTGCTGTCTTCTATGCATGGACACATTTGGGAAATGCAAGTGGACACTAATAGTCATTTCTTCAAATGGAATAGTGATGTAGAGCTGATCCTGTGCTTCTCACCCTGTCACAGAGCCCCCACCCTCACCTGGGACTTTCGAGAGAGCTGAGGATAGACACTTTGTTGTGGTGTGGGCTCTGTGTGACAGCAGTTGTGAGATCTGGCTAGGCACAGCCAAAGCCAATGGAGCTGGCCATCAGGAAAGACAGGCTGGAATTCCCAAGAAGTCCTATAGCCAAGACGTAGAGTTCCATTATCTTCTCTTCTGCTGGGATTGAATCAGACCAACCAAATTCCTCTAGGACAATCTTCCTGACTTACAGAAACGTGATGACAGGCTTTAATAACACCTGTAGTATACCATCAGAGCAACGACAACATTTGTGTCTGATTGAATAACTGAGATTATGTTCCAGTCAAGGTGACAGGCAAAACCGATTATTACCATGATTAATATTTTATATTTTACACTGATTAATATTTTAATACTAACATTAATGCAATATTAATATTAACACAATATTTTAAATTTGATAATAGAATCAGACTCATAACAATTGTGCTAAACTATGTGTGTCATTATTGGTTTTCTGAGCAGAAATCTCCAGTAGTGGCTTAAGTTTGCATGCATTTGTGGAAGAAGGGCATCAACCCTTTTGAGGGAAAATGCGTGGAGGGTAAATGAGGCTGGGGAAGCTGATGGCATAAGATGGAAGCCTGTCCCTGAGTGAAGGATAGTGGGAGGGAGGGTTGGGTAGAAATTTCCTATATTTCTGTACTGTGCTAAGAAAGTCTGGAATATCACTGAGTCTTCTGCAAGTCAAGGCTGCCCCTAAGGAAACCCCCATGACCCCCAGTAGTGGCTCTGGCTCAGATGAGTGCAGTGCTCCCTGTATTCCTGTAAATGGAGCACAGGACATGGGCTTCGACATGAGCCATGTCATGCACATCAGAGAGCAGCAGTGAGATGCATAATCCAAGTACGTAGCTCTGCCTGCAGGTGGAGGGAGAAAGGTGCATTGTCAGAGCTAACACGCATGGATTTTTATACAGGACGCACGTTTTTCCTAATTTATTGAAAGGCATATGAAAATGTGTGCAGACTGCAAACAATTGTAATTTTCACATTCACCTGTTCCAAGATGTCCTGCAGAATTATTTCTTCATTGTGCAAGACATCCTGGAACACAGCTGCGATTTTCATGGGTATATATACACACACATAGACATAAATATTGGTAAACATTATAAAATTGATTCTAATATGTATGTGCACAATGATGACTTTCAAACAAATTGTAACAACAGAAACCAGATATATCTTTCCACTGGAAATAACTTTAAAACACAGTGAAATTTCTTAAACTTGATTTTAATATGTTTGACATCAAGTAATAAGGACAGTGACTGTTGAGAGAGGGAAAGTATACAAAAGGAGCCCGCTGGTGAATGCATGCTTACTTTCTTAAGAGAGTTTCCAGGCACAGTGCTCAAGTAGAAACAGGTAGATCTGAAGTTGAGGAAAAGGAGCTGAGATCTCAGACAGGCCAAGAAGTGTGGAGACCACAGAATACACAGAGGATTGCAGAACACTGTTCAGAGAGTGAGCCCCACAGATGGCAGGAGGGTGACCCCGGCTTGGTAGAGTGCAGATCTGTGTGTGGGAACCAGGGCAAGTTGTACACGAGAACACACCCTATTAGAGAAACCATCATTCTCAGCAAACTGACAGAAGAGCAGAAGATCAAACACCGCATGTTCTCACTCATAGGCGGGTGTTGAGCAATGAGAACACATGGACACAGGGAGGGGAGCACTACACACTGGGGTCAGTTGGGGGGAAATAGGGGAGGGACGGTGGGGGGTGGGAAGCTGGGGAGAGATAGCAAGGGGAGAAATGTCAGATGTAGGTGATGGGGAGGAAGGCAGCAAATCACACTGCCACGTGTGTTCCTATGCAACAATTTTGCATGTTCTTCACATATACCCCAAAATGTAAAATGCAATAAAATAAATAAATGGGAAAAAAAAAATCTAAAACTATGGAAAAATAAATGAAATAATTGCCTAGTTTAACATATACCAAAATATATCTTGATAAAGCCAAATAAAAAACAGGTGAATTCACTGCATTACTCACTAGAAAAGTGTATTACCAAACAATGATAACATCAAAGTGAGTGAACAAATCAATTCCATCATGGCAGTCGGCTTAACAGAAAAATATTTAAAATACTTATGGACCTGCTAAAGAAACTTTAAACACAAGCATGAATAGAGTTATCTAATTACAGGAGTGATGGTGTAGGAAGCCCCAAGCTTTCCATTGAAACAACCACATCTGGTAAAAAATAAATGTAAATTTCAACCATTCAAAATCAATGCAAATTATTCTAAGAAAACACAGTAAATAAAAGCTATTGATCGATAAAATGTGCTGCTATAGATTGAATGTTTATTAACCCCACGGTGTCTATGTTGGAATAAATCCAACATGGTGGTGTTAGGAGGTGGGGCCTTTGGTAAGTGAATAGATGTTTTTGGGAGGTGTTGAGGTGCAATCTTTATAAGTAAGATTAGTGCCCTCATGTGGAAATCCAGAGTTTTCCGGCTCCCCTTCCACCATGTGAGGACAGAGTAGGATGATGCTCCTCTCAGAATAATTAATTGGGTCTTCCCCAGATACCAATCTGAAAAGCATCTTGATCTTTAACTTCCTATCCTTTGGAATTCAGAAATACATGTTTATGTTATTTCTGAGCCACCCATTTTATTGAGTTCTCTTACAGCAGCTGAAACAGACTAAAACATTTATGAAGTCTCAAGAAGGAAAGTGAGGGTCCACCAGACTTAAGAGACAAGCATTACTCTGTCATCTTCAGCTCAGGATGACAGAGTCTTGCCCTTGAGCTGATCTGACAAGAAGATGGTGCTTCCTCTCCCCCATATCTCAGTTGAGGCCATGGTGTCAGATCTCTACAATGGAGAATAAATTACAGTCTGTGATGTGATGGATGCGTATCTCTCCCCAGCTTCACTTGCAAGATAGAGTTTCCATGCCATGCATTATAGATCGAAAACAGAGGGACCCCACTGATTCTCACCCCTGCTCACTCTTATGTCAGAGATTCTGGGGAGTTTCCTGCGAGAGGCACAGTGAGACTGTATGAGTCCACTATTCCTATACAGTGCTGTGCTCTTGAAGCAGGAGTGTCACACTGAGAATCATGAATAATTTTGTATGCACCATGTCATAGGCTATTATGTTTTTATAGTTAAAAGAGGCAGGGCATAAAAACAGAGATACGGAACTCTCTAAATTTTGTGACTTTATTTGCAGTCAAACGTGAATAATTTCTACCTTAAAGTTCTCCTTATGGACATAATATATTTTTATTGTAAGTAATTAATGAAAAGCTGACAGCTCCATGAGAGCAATAAAACACTTGTTTTAGCAGAGAGAATGAGAAATAGCATAATTTAAGAATAATCAGCTGGACACTGTTCCATTTGCCTGTATTTTCAGCTAGTCAGGATGTTAATGTGGGAAGACCACTTGAGCCCAGGATTTCATGGCCAGCCTGCAAAATATTGCTACACCCATTTTCTCCAAAAAGAAAATAACATTCTGGGTCATGAAAAACCTCAAAAACTGCCCCTCAAAACAGGAACAAATATAATTTCATTAGACTGTGGATCCATTTTGACACAAAACAGTGACACTATGCCAGTAATGAGTACAGATTAACATTCAGTTGTTATTTTAAGAAATACAGACTCTCAGAGACATCAGGCAGAGGCTGTCTAAGGCAACACTGCCAAATGATTCTTTTCCATCGACATTGTGTGTATATCCAGGAATGCACCTGTGAATGGTGACATCATGTCTCTCATAGTATAAAGTAAAAAGACATTACTACTCATCTAACAAAGGATTAATAGTGAGAATATACCAGGATCTCAAACGACTCTATAGGAAAAAATCTAGCTATCTGAATAAAAAGTGGACAATAATTATTTCTCAAAATAAGACTTTCAAATTGAAAACAGGCATATAAAAATGCACTGTACAACAATGATCATCAGAAAAATGCACAACAAAACTACAATGAAATATTATGCCATCTGATTTTAAAATGACATTCATCCTAAAACCAGGCAATAACATGCTGGAGAAGAAATGGAGAAATGGGAACATTCATAAACTATTGGTGGGCATTTAAATGAGTACAACCACTGTAAAGAACAGCTTAGCATTTCCTCAAAGCCTGATAATAGAGTTATCATATAATCCAGCAATCCTTCTGCTGGTCTATACCCCCAAAAAGAAACTTTTTTTGTGCTGTTATATCTGTTATAACACTGTTCATAATATTCAAAATTTGAAAGCAGCCTAAATGCACATTAACAGATAAACAGATAAATAAAATGTGGTACATATAGTATATGGATTACTATTATGCCATAAAAAGAATGAGATTTTGTCATTTGTAACAACGCGGATGAAACTGGAGTTCATTATATTAATTCAAATAAGCCTTCTGCATATGGCTAGCCAGTTTTCCCAACATCATTTATTAAATATGGATCTTTCCCCATTGCTTGTTTTTGTCAGGTTTGTCAAATATCAGATGGTAGTAGATGTTTGGTGTTATTTCTGAGGCCTCTGTTCTGTTTCATTGGTCTATACATCTGTTTTGGTACCAGTACCATGCTGTTTTTGTTACTGTAGCCTTGTAGTATAGTTTGAAGTCAGGTAGAGTGATGCCTCCAGCTTTGTTCTTTTTTCTTAATATTGTCTTGGATATGTGGGCTCTTTTTTGGTTCCATATGAAATTTAAAGTAGTTTTTTTTCCCCAATTCTGTTAAGAAAGTCAGTGGTAGCTTGATTGGGGTAGCACTGAATCTATACATTACTTTGAGCAGTATAGACATTTTGACAATATTGATTCTTCCTATCCATGAGCATGGAATGTGTTTCTATTTGTGTGTGTCCTCTCTTATTTTCTTGAGCAGTGGTTTGTAGTTTTCCTGGAAGAGGTCCGTCACATACCATGCAAGTTGTATTCCTAGGTATTTTATTCTCTTTGTAGCAATTGTAAATGTGTGTTCACTCATGATTTGGCACTCTGTTTGTCTGGATCCCTTCCTTACACATTATACAAAAATTAACTAGAGATGGATTAAAGAGTTAAAAGCCAAAATTGTCAAGTCGGGTCTAATTAAACTAAAGAGACTCTGCACAGCAAAAGAAACTATCATCAGAGTGAGCAGGCAACCTACAGAATGGGAGAAAATATTTCAATCTATCCATCTGAGAAAGTGCTAATTTCCAGAATCTACAAATAACTTAAACAAATTTGTAAAAACACCAAAACCCCACTAAAAACTGGGTGAAGGACATGAGCAGACATTTCTCAGAATGAGACATTTCTTCAGCCAACAAACATATTTTAAAAAGCTCATCATCAATGGTCATTACAGAAATGCAAACCAAAACTACATTGGGATACCATCTGATGCTAGTTATAATGATGATCATTAAAAAGTCAGAAAACAGCCAGGCATGGTGGCTCACACCTGTAATCCCAGCACTTTGGGAGGCTGAGGCAGGCGGATCACTAGGTCAAGAGATCAAGATCATACTGGCCAACATGGTGAAACCCCATCTCTACTAAAAAATACAAAAAAAAAAAAAATAGCTGGGCGTGGTGGCGCGTGCCTGTAGTCTCCGCTACTCGGGAGGCTGAGGCAGGAGAATTGCTTGAACCCAGGAGGCAGAGATTGCAGTGAGCCAAGATTGTGCCTGGTGCCTGGTGACAAAGCAAGACTCCATCTCAAAAAAAAAAAAAGTCAGAAAACAACAGATGCTGGGGAGGATGTGGAGACATAGGAAGGCGTTTACACTGTTGATGGGAGTGTAAATTAGTTCAACAATTGTGCTTTTTTGTGGAACATCATCAACTGGAATCCAGTGCTGACATGCAGTTCCTTTATTCTTTAATCTTATTGACCACACTATTTCCAAAGCTACTTAGTGCCTTCCTGGATTTCATACATTTGTAATGACATTAGATATTTTCTGTACTGTCTGAATTCCATCCTGGAATTCCTAACTACCTATTTTCTTTTTACATTTCTTATGAATTCAGATTGTATTAGTCAGGGTTCTTTAGAGGGACAGGACAAAAAGGAGACAGATCGATGACAGATAGATGATAGATAGATAGATAGATAGATAGATATACACATTATATATGGAGTTTATTAAAAAGCATTAAGTCACCCTGTCACAAGGTCCCACAATAGGCCATCTGCAAACTGAGGAGCAAGGAAGCCAGTCCAAGTCCCAAAGCTGAAGAACTTGGAGTCTGATGTTTGAGATGAGGAAGCATCCAGCATGGGAGAAAGAGGTAGGCTGGGAGGCTAAGCCAGTCTAATCTTTTCATGTTTTTCTGTTTGCTATTTATTCTGGTCGCACTGGCAGCTGATTAGATTGTGCCACCCAGATTAAGGGTGTGTCTGCCTTTTTCAGCCCACTGGCTCAAAGGTTAATCTCCTTTGGCAACACCTCACAGACAAACTCAGGATCAATACTTTGCATCCTTCAATATGATCAACGTGACACTCAATATTTACCATTACAAGTCCACCCCTTGTTGGCTTTAACCCATACACATCTGATATTATACATAATCTTCAAACAAAGACAATAATAAAGTCATAATTACACTTAACATACTACAGCTATTCTTCATATAAGCAGAAATGCACCAATCCCCGATCTGAACACTATTACATGTGGTCCACTCTCTCAAGGACACAGCCGTGATCATCCTATGACTTGGTGTCTAGAAGACTCATGCACTTTTAATTTTACCTTCAATATTACACTCCACATTATCACATGCAGATAGAGCAGAGTATTTTAAGACATTGATGTGTTAGGCTGAAAAATTCAACAGTACCTAAAAGTTGTCTTCTCACGACTGCCAGTTTTTACAGAATAAGCATCTGCCGTCCCCTAGGAAGGAGCTATGGTGCATAATGTGCACTGTTAGTGGTTATGGAAATTGATCCATTGTGGCAAATGGCAGCATCTTCTTCTTTTATAAGACTAAATAGTATTGTGTGTACACACCACATTGTCTTTATCCATTTTCTATCTACTGACACTCAGATTGTTTTCATTTCTTGGCTGTTATGAATAGTGTTTCAATAAACATAGGGTACAGGCACTTTATAAGGTGGTGATTTCATCTCCTTTCAGCATACGCCAAGAAACCGAATTTCTGGTCATCTAATATTTCTGGATTTAATTCATTTAAGAGCCTTTATACTGCTTTCCATAACTGTGGAAATGTAGAATGGTATGGCCATTACGAAAAACAGTTTCAGTTTTGAGGTATGATCAATAAACAAATAATGTGGTTGTCAGTGAGATTTCTAATAAATATGATAGAAAACAAGGAAGGTTTCTCATGTTAAAGCGAGGATGGATTATAAATTTCCCTCTTATTTCCTTAAAAGCAAATGATTGGAAGCATGCATGATGGAGGTTGCTGGCAGGTTTTAGGAGGTTGTTAGCAGGTTTTAGGATGATCTCATTAGAGGAGAATGTGTTGGATAAAACTGTTGGGTGTTCAGACACAGACATACAGATACTAAATATGAAACCATGAAGTCAAGTGAGGATCTAGACCATGTCCAAGTGAAGCAAGAAGATATTATCAAAGGCACCTATTGCTCCATCGCAAGGGTGATAAACTTTTGAAGTGTAAGTGCACATTAAATGATAAAGTTAGCACATTTACATGAAGTTTGTTTACTATGACAAGGGCTTCTACAGATTACTCACACACAAATATGCACAATGTATTTTTGCACACATAGATGTCTAGAGAATAACCCTCTTAGAGAAACTTTCAGGTTACATAAATCTGTGTTAGTTTTGGATCTCATGGGAAAGTCTCTTTTTGAAGACTGGTCTATTTTCCAAGCAGGGAAATTATCTCTGTTGGAGTAGGCTTTCAATTGTGTAGATTTCTTAGTTGCTTCTTTAGTTGTAAGACATGAACCAAAAAACTGACTAACTGGAATTTCACGGCTGTGTGGTTAAAAATTTCTTACAAGATTTCTTTCAATTATTTGAGACAAGTTATCCTGATATTTTTTTCTCCAATAGATGAATTTTCACGAGAATTCAGGAAACCACCTCTCAGGTGCTTTATTTTAAAAGACTAGCTTCTCAGGCAAAGAAAAACTTCTGTCTAACCATGGTAAGCTCATTTCTTCTGCAAACAATTAAGTTTTTTCCCCCATTTATTTATTTTATTGCATTTTAGGTTTTGGCACTGCCAAATATCATATAAATTTTACACTCCAGTTTACTGAAAACTGTGACTCTTGAATTTAATATTGATTGGAATTGACAAAAATGTCCCATATTCAGATGTGTTCTATGTTGCTGGCCCAACATATCAGTGAGCTGAGAATCCTCCATTAGCTCCATCTGTCTGTAGCACTGAGTTGATTGACAATCCTCAGAGCCATCCATGAAGGAGAGTCCTGATGTTAATGGGATTCTCGTAGACACTCAGGTGAATAGAAGAAAGAAACAGGATGAAGGGCTGCCAGCCACGTCCACAACACTAGGAATAATTACCATCTGAGTATAAAGGTCTACATCATTCAGAATTCCCTGCATGGCAGGCTGACACAAAAAATCCAACCCCACAGAGGCTCCTCAGCAGCCATTACAGTTCTTTCAGGGAATAAATAATCTCCATGTTAAGTGAGTCAGTAAAGCTGCTCTGAGCTACAGTAAAGGGGATGGGGCCCAGATTTGTCTGAGTTCAGTGTGATTACTATACTCAGCTGCCGCTCCAATATGGTCTCGGTATGGACAATTTAAATGAGCCTGGCTGTGTGGTTTGTCATATGAAAATCTGAACTAAATAAACATAAAGGGCATGTCTGGACTAGCATGAGGTTGAGAGATCCTGGGAGCCCTACACCCCATTTTCTCATCACCATTTCCTCCAGGAACCCCAAGGTTCTCAGGGCGGGAATCCATATAGATCTCTGAATGGCTCGATCACCAGGAGACTGAATCTCTGATAAATACACCCAGACCTTCTTCAGAAAGACAAACCAGGGGAAGGGCATTTCTAGATCCTCATCTCTGTGGGTAAAGGTAATCCATCCCCTTACAAGCCCATACCAGCAGCCTAACTTTATCATGAAAATGAGTAAAATTAGACAGTAGGGGCACATTTAAGAAAATTTTACTTTGATATTCTGACCAGAAGAGAACAAAAATCAGCGTCACACCTGGAGACTTCTTGTATACAGCACAGCACAGAGAAAGAAGACCATTACAGCATTAAAATGTGACTGTAAGCACATGGAATGCTTCTGTGTTCCACATTACATTCTCACCAGGTTAGTCATTATGAATTAAATATGAGAATGTGCCAAGGTACAAACTGTATCTAAGGAGGAAAATAAAAAAATAAATGTTAAGGAAAATAGACAAATTTGAAGCTGCTGACACCAGCAACTTCAGTAACAATAAACTGATTTCACCCTCATTGGCCTCAAATTTCATTTTCATGGGCATCTGCAGGATTCCAAAGTGAGACCAGGTGAATTCAGTGTGCATGCACTTCCCAAGGGCATTCTGTTTTCTTTACATCTGTTTGAAGAAAGTAGACACATACTCAGCCTTACTGTCAGTGTAGGGAGTGCTTCTCATGAGATGGATACCAGAAAAAAGGTAAACATGGGACCAATTAATGTAAAAATTAGCTACAACGTGTGTGTGTGTGTGCGTGTGTGTGTGTGTATGCACCTGAACTTGTAGGTATTCTCAGGTTCAAGAATCAACTGCAGAACCCTAAAGGAAATAAGACTCTCCCCCAAAATCCTGAAGAGTTTTTGAATTCACCATGTGTCCAGTGATTCAGTGCCTCTTGAGCTCTAGGAAAGGTCTCCCTGGTGATGAATGAGAGCTTTTCTTAGGGTTACGCTGCAGTATTTCCTAGGTTTCCTAAGGCCAATTCAGTATTTCAAAAGATGGTGTGTGAAATGGTGTCACTAAAGGAGAATTCTGGGCCTGGGCACAGACACTTTATACTGGGCTAGAGAGACTGGTAGAAATATACCGTGTCACCTCCTTGCAGGATGGGGGCTGGGCTGCAGGGGGCGCTCAGAACACACCCAGCACAGGCTCCTGCCCCAGAGCAGGTGCACAGGATAGGAGGCTGGGGAGGGGTTTCCTCTCAGGTCCTGGGGTTTCCTTTAAAAATATCTAAAATAAGTATTTCACAAGGACTGCTGATGTTCATATAAATATCCTGTTCAATTGTGAATATTTGTCAAACTGGATGTTGTAATGAGACCTACTTTTACAATGGGGGTTTCAAACTCGGCTAGATAGCTTAACAGTAAGCAGCTGGAGGTCAGGAAGAGATTCTTTCTTATTTATAAGTGCCAGTTTGGAATAATGCACTCATTCCCAAAATAACACTTTCGCATATCAAGGTCTAGAAATGGTTCAAGTAGCCCCTGAGACACTCAAATGTGGGTTCAAAGTGAGGTGCCTGTCCTGCGGGAGCCTGTTCCCCAGTGGGGGAAGCTCTGTCAACACAGAGTTCCGGGATGTGTCGGGGACACATGGATTCTCACAGGATTACAGCTTGAACCCTCAGCTTCTACAATTGTGTTGTCCATGTGTCATGTATTTGCTGTTTCTCAGACTGGGTCAGGAATTGGGCTATTAAATATCATACTTCATGAATATGCAAATAACTGAGGTGAATATAGAGATCTCTGTGTCCTGAGAGAATCACCCAATGACCCACACCCCTCCTCAGGGAAGCCCCTCAAGCACAGCTCCTCACCATGGACTGGACCTGGAGGATCCTCTTCTTGGTGGCAGCAGCTACAGGTTTGGGGCTCCCCAGTCCCAGGGCTGAGGGAGAAATCAGTCCAGTAAAGAGAAACTTCACCCACTCCTGTCTCCTTTCCACAGGTGTCCACTCCCAGGTGCAGCTGGTGCAGTCTGGGCCAGAGCTGAAGCAGCCTGGGGCATCGGTGAGGGTCTCCTGCAAGGCTTCTGGTTACACCTTCAGTAGCTATGCTATAAACTGGATGCGACAGGTCCCTGGACAAGGGCTTGAGTGGATGGGCTGGATCAACACCAACACTGAGAAGCCAACGTATGCCCAGGGCTTCACAGGACGGTTTGTCTTCTCCATGGACACCTCGGTCAGCACGGCATATCTGCAGATCAGCAGCCTGAAGGCTGAGGACACGGCCGTGTATTACTGTGCGAGAAACACAGTGTGACAACCCATATCCTGAGAGTGTCAGAAACCCTGAGAGAGGAGGCTGCTGTGCTGAGCTGAGGCTGTGGTACAGCAGTTTCCTTAACTTCCATATTACCTCATTTAGCATTGACTTCCCCTTTTATATTAGCCAAGAATGTGGGATAGATGGTTGCTCCTAAGAGATCCTTAACTAGCCCATTCTTATGTTTTTTCCAGAATATGTGAGAAGCCACTTTGTTTGCAAAGCATCCCAAAGTCACGCCCGGTTCCAGACATATGTGTGCCCGTTTCCTGGTCTTCGGTTAACTGACAAGCACTTATCAGTACACCTGGGCTAATTTCACATCAGGTAGAGGAATGTGTTCTAAAGGAAAGCTAATGTTGTAATAGCAATTCCTGCTTAATAACCTTCAGCTTCATTGTTGTGCGATCCATTAACCAATTATGTATGTTCAAGGTTCACAATAGGAGTTTCTAATAAATATAAGGGATGAATACAAGTTTCCCTAATCAAAATAAAACGCTTGTGAACACAAACTCGGTATTCAGCCATGTCTTCACCCTTCACACTGTTCACCACAAAGTAATTTTCACCTCTCCTGGAAGTCGGGTTTGTTTTCAAATTAGTTTTTTTTTTCAATTTTAATATATCAAGAATATTGTATGTGACTATTCCAGCAGAAAGTGAATTATGGGAACTTGAACTAACCAACTGAAAATAAATTGACAACTAATTAAACAAGATGCCAGAATGTGATTGGCCTCAGGCTTTGTTAATTCAGCAGTTTATGTACCCAGGCTTTAAATGCACATCTACTTGTTACCTTCATGGCACAGTCAACTCCCATTATGTGCGAAATGGTGGTGGCATTACCAACGGTCATGCACAGTTATAAAAATAGACTGGGTGAAGTGAGGGGTTGTTTAAATTCCTCTGAAGTGCAGCATCAACTCAGCAAACCACCTCTCTTCCCTCTGTGACTAGAGCTATGTCACAGCCAGAGGGACCTAAATCCTTGATGGAGATAAGATGACTACATGAATTGAGCTGATCACTTTTACGCTATAATATTAATAGACGACACTGCATTCCAGCCTGGGCAACAGAACATGTCTTTGTCTGTAAAATAAAAAAGAAAGATAAATTGATAGATAACTGACTTTGACATTTCGGATAATAATATTTTCAAAACCAAAATTTAATTAACCCAGATTGTTAACTACATCTTCACTGAAAAGTTCCTAGTCTTGTTGATTTCCATCAACACTACAAGTGTTCAAATCTGGACATCCAAGAGAGTCTGAGGAATAAAGCACAATGAGGGCAGTGAAACTGGTGTGTCTTCAGCACCTCCTTACTCAGGAGGACTCAATACACCCTGGCACACTGCTGCTTCTCTGAATGACTCACAAGGACTCCAGGACTCTGCATCCTCCTCAAACATGTATCCCCCACTTGCCCTAAGTTCACGCTCTCAGTCTGCACTCTGAGCTCTTCACAGAGGTGAAAATGAGTTTTCAGATGGAAGTCCTTCTCACATCAACATGGAATTTACTATTTTATTTAATGACCACTCTTTCCATAATGGTTGATTTATTTTGGTCTGTTTATTACTGGTGATTTTCAAAGGAATCTCACTTGAATCTTTAACTCTTTTGCATTTTGTTTCCATGACAATATTGGGAAATTTTACCTCTAGCATTATAACATGATCTAGTGACCTGACACATTTGTAGTAAACAATACCTACAAATTCAGAAGCTCTTCATTTTTCTTCCTATGAACCATAATTCTTTCTATTATGTGTATGATCATATCCTAGCATCTCTCTACATATCCGCATATAGGTCTACAAGCCTATGAATTGTTTTCTGTTAATAAAGTGTATCTCAATTCCCTTCCATGTTCATAATTCTCCTGAGGGTGAGAAAGGAGCCAGGGAATGGAGGTCTTTCTGGATCTGTTCAAACAAAAGGTCGAGAGACCACCTGGTAGGTAAGGAGCTCTCCTGGCTCTGGATGTTAAGTCTGTCTCTTTTTCTCTGTTGTTTCACAGAAGGTCAGCTTGTTTGCTCAGCTCCTAAGAAGAGAGCTCAGATTTGTCCTGATTTTAAGACACACCCAACTTCTGATGACTCTCCTGTTACCCACATCCATGGAGGTGGATTGTTTAATTCACTGAACTAATGTCAAATGCCCATGCTGCAACACGGCACACCTTAGGGTATGTCCTTGCAATTCAATGGAGGAGAAAGTCTTTCAGAGACAGATGGATCTGAATTGGTAAATATGTGGGGAAGAGCTCTGGGCTTGAGTGTCATTGTCCAGCCATGTTTCACAGGTGTGACCTGTCAGGGAAGGACCAGAGTTTCCTGTGCTCTCAGAGGGGAGGGCTCACAGATATTCTCTCTGAATCATAGGAAAGGTAATTGCACTAATCTTAGTGATGAGACTATCCTCCAGTGCTGATCTATTATATAGCTTTTGTCTTAAATTGTCATTGCAATCCCCAATCTACATCTTTTCACACAAATATGTTTAGAGGTCAGGCCATATCTTCAGGGTCATTTAAGGGTAGAACAGTATTGACCCTATTCCACAATCTGTCCTTGATCCATGATCACACTCATCTCCCAGACCAGCTCCTTCAGCACATCTCCCTACCTGGAAGAAGAGGACTCTGGGCTTGGGGAGGAGGCCCCAGGAAGAGAACTGAGTTCTCAGAGGGCACAGCCAGCATCCTCCTCCCAGGGCCAGCCTGAAAGTCTAGGGCCTCCCGCTCATCCCATTTCACTGCTCCATACAAAGGCACCACCCACATGCAAGTCCTCACTTAGGCACCCACAGGAAACCACCACACGTTTCCTTAAATTCAGGGTCCTGCTCACATGGGAAATGCTTCCTGAGAGTCATGGACCTCTCGTGCAAGAGCAGGAAACACCTGTGGTTCTTCCTCCTCCTGGTGGCAGCTCCCAGATGTGAGTGTCTCAGGGGCGCGGATTCGAATTTGTGGGCGCTGCCTCTGAGCCCAGGGCTCACCCTGTGTCTCTATGTTCACAGGGGTCCTGTCCCAGGTGCAGCTGCAGGAGTCGGGCCCAGGACTGGTGAAGCCTTCGGAGACCCTGTCCCTCACCTGCGCTGTCTCTGGTTACTCCATCAGCAGTGGTTACTGGTGGAGCTGGATCAGCCAGCCTCCAGGCAAGGGGCTGGAGAGGATTGGGAACATCTATCATAGTGGGAGAGCCTTCTACAACCCATCCCTCAAGAGTAGAGTCACCCTATCAGCAGACCCGTCCAAGAACCAGTTCTCCCTGAGGCTGAGCCCTGTGGCCGCCGCGGACACGGCCGTGTATTACTGAGCGAGACACAGTGAGGGGAGGTGAGTGTGAGCCCAGACACAAACCTCCCTGCAGGGCGGCGGACACGGCCGTGTGTTACTGTGCGAGACACAGTGAGGGGAGGTGGGTGTGAGCCCAGGTACAAACCTCCCTGCAGGGCGGCGGGGCGGGCGCAGGTGCTGCTCAGGACCAGCAGGGGGCGCGCGGGGCCCGCAGAGCCCGAGGCCGGGTCCCGAGCAGGTGCAGGGAGGGCGGGGCTTCCTCATGTGCTCAGTGGGCTCCCTCCCTGCCAGCACCTGAGTTGTGTCCAGGGCTCCTTTCTTTATTCTCGGTGGTTCTGCTTCCTCACATCCTTGTGCCAGCAAAGAAAGGAGGAAGACAAATTTCTTGTTAACTGTTGAGGTTTCACCGATTGCTAGAGACTTTCCTGCATGTTCCTGAATGGCTCATTTCATCGTCTTTTTATATATACTACAGATTCTCACCATCTCTTGATCTGTGTCATCAGCCGAATTGTGCCCTATTTGCTGAAACCTTAAATCCGGTGCATCTATATTGGAGAGAGGAATTTCAACAATATAATTAAGGTTAAATGTGGTCGTAAGTGTGAGATCCTAATGCAATAGACCTGTTGTCTTTATAAGAAGAGGAAGAGACACCAGAGACCTCTCACTTCTCACGTGCACACAGAGATGGGCCATGTGGAGACATGGTGCACTAGAAGGTGGCCCTGTGCAAGCCAGGAAGAAGCCTCACCAAGAACCAACCCTGATGGCACCTTGATCTTGGACATTCAGACTGTAAAATTGTAGGAAAATCAATATTTGTAGTTTGAGCCACCCACTCCTGTTATCTTCTTAAGAAGCCCCATACAGACTAATCCCACACAATTCTCTTAGTTCTGTCCCCTGCAGGGAGAAGCAGCCCCCTGAGGCTGGGCACATCTCTCAGATTTCCACTTGAAGTTGTTAGAACTTGGTCAACATCATGAGAACAACACGGGGAAACTGCCTCCATGATCCAGTCACCTCTCATCAGGCACCTCCATGACATGTGGGATTAGAATTTGAGATGAAATGTAGGCAGGGACACAACACCAATCTGTACCACATGTCCAGCTCTGTCCTGGGGTTGTTTCTGGGATCCAGTGGGACCTATTGATAGAAACAGTGACACCAAGCTCACACCATCAGTTGTAGCTGACAGCATGCAAAGCCAAGAGATCTCAACTGAGATTTAGTGTAGATGTCATGTCTGATGAAGTCACACACTCAGAGCAAGTGAATATGGAAAAGGTGATGATGTGCCCTCGAGAGACATCTGCTGAGAGCAGGGCAGGTCTCCCAGAAAAATCTAAAACGTCTTGAAAGAGGAGGAGAAGAACCTGGCTCAGGGTTTTTATAATGGTTTAGTGGTGGGGAAAGAGTGAGGCTTCCCTCTCAGAAAGGGGTTTATATGGTTTGAAACTCCCACTGGCATGGAATAAAGAAGCTCCTGTGATTTCAAATGAGATTCACCTTGTATGTCAAATATGGAGATGGTGGAGGAGTGAGCCTTAAGTCATCAGCAGCCATGCACCAAAAAATGTGTGACAAATTATTCTATGAAGCAAGAATAAAAATAATGGAAAAGACAGAATATAAGGGCTCGATATGAGTGGACAACACCCAGGTCTACAGAAATGAGATTACCTTAGAAATGTAAGCAAATAATAATGAGAAGAAGGAGAAGGGGTGGGGACTTAGACAGGGGTCCTGGTTCAATGTCGTGGGTAGAAACTTCTCACAATCAAGGACAATAAGCTTATTCTGCAGGTCTTAAGGCAGCAGCCTGCTTAAAAACATCAGAAAAGCCAGACAATCTATGAGGATGCTCAACTTAACATCTCCTATTTGAGCAGCTTGACAGTTGGGTGGAATTCTTAATTGATTCTTTTTTGTTTCAGAGACAGGCTCTCACTCTGTTTAACAGTTCAGGGTACAGTCGTGTCATCATAGGTCACTGTAAATTTCAGCTCCTGATTCACATAATCCACCCATCTTAGCCTCCTGAATATCTAGAGCTAGAGAGGCACACCATTCTTCCTCTGCTTTTTCTTTAAAATATTTTTGTCATAGAAATAACATTTCTTTATGTTGCCCAGGTTTGTTTTGATAGCCTGGTCTCAGAGGATTTCCCTCACTTTGCTTCTGAAAGTAATGTGATTACAGGCATGATCCACTGCATCTGGCATGAATTGCCTCTTCAGTTGTAAAACATGAACCCAATAATTAACTGCCTGAAGGTTTTCTTCAGTGAGTTAAAAGTTTCTGGCAAGATTCCTTCCAATATGATTCAACAGCAGTACTTGTCGCTGATGTTCCTTCCAATTTCCTTGCCGAAGATCACAAGAGACTGTGGAAAACATGTAGTAAAAAGGCAGCCTTAACTCTTCATGCCTGGAGTGGATTCACACAGGAAACACTGTCAGTGCTCAGCCTATAAATGTACGTGCCTTTTAGCTACCAAGTTGTAGAGTAATAGCTGATGCACCCCAAGGAGTGGACCATGATTCCATAGTGCTAGTGGGAGAACCCTTGGCCAAGGCAGTTTTACATTTTGTTGAAATTTGATGGTTTTTATTTAGATGTGCCATTTTTTTAACATTCCCAGAAGATTGTGAGTGGGATTGATTCTGTCTTATATGAATAATGACAATGCCCTCCATGGGTAGATGATATTATAAACTAGATTGAGCTAGAGCAGTTGCTGTATTTAATTATTATGTTCTCTTAGCTCCATGTTAGCTTTTTATTTGTGTGTTAGCATTTGCTTTAAAATGATATTAATCAGCTCTCTAGTAGGTAGAAATTTATCTGAAACTTTCTTCCCTTGTTGTCCATTTTGATAGGATTTCCAGAATACATAAGCACCCTCTCTGTTTGTAAAAATATTCCAGGCCAGGCGCAGTGGCTCATGCCTGTAATCCTAACACTTTGAGAAGCCAATCAATTGGTAAGCGGATCACTTGAGGTCAGGAATTCTAGAGCAGCCTGGCCAATATGGCAAGGCCAGCCTCAGCATATTGGCTATGCTGGTCTTGTCTCTACTATAAATACAAAAATTAGCTGAACATGGTGGTGCACACTTTTAATCCTAGCTACTTGGGAGGCTGAGGTGGGAGGACTGGTTGAACCTGGGAGTCAGAGGTTGCAGTGAGCCAAGATTGTGCCGCTGTATTCCAGCCTGGGCAACACAGCAAGACTCCATCTCAAAAACAAAACAAAACAAAAAATTCCAAAGTTGTGCACCATCTAGAAACATACGTATGTGATTCTTATGTTTAGTTTATTAAAAAGCTATAATAAGTGCAATGTTTTATCAGTTGATTTCACAACACATAGAAGAATAAATCCTAAAGAAAATTTTGTGCTCTTAATATAAATTACAGGTTAATAATCTTTACTTTTATCATTGTGGTTTATCCATCAATATATAATGTTAATCAATGCTCTTAGTGGGACTCTTACCTAAAGAATATACAAACTACTTTCCTGATTATGACATAAAACAGATGTGAAGACATTCTTAGTATTCAGGCATGCTCCTGTCTGTCACATTATAAACCATAAGCTAACTTTGACTTCACTTGGAATTTGTTCTAATTTCAAACCAGTTATTTTGTTTATCTTCATGCAGCTAGATAATTAGGTGTGGCTATTTTATCGGAGAGTGATAAAGGCAACTTTAACAATTTTCACCGCAGGCATGTTTAGGCAAGCCCCCTATGCACAGTGACCTTGGTGGGTTGGAGATTCTATGGGACCCTCTCCTATCTGCCTGGGAGAGTTCTCTGCCTCCCACCTCTATCATTTTCCTCTTTGACGAAGTGCGTCTAACTGTCCTTAGAATAGAGACTAAAACCAATCTTAACTGCTTCCAGCTGACAGGGGATGATGTTTGGGGAAGATCTCTCTTGGAGGCCTGTCTAAGGGAACCCAGTAAAAGGGAGCCATTATCCCAGGCTCCAGTTGTGTGACCATTTAAATTGTGATGGCCTGAAAATGTGAAGACACACATTGGGTTATTAAAAGACATGTATCAAAACCAAACATGGTGGCAATGACAGTTTGAAAGAAAATTCCAAGGCTGCTCACAGGTACAGATAACTGGCGGCTGCAATTATGCCTGCTAAGATTTGGGTACATGGGGCTTGGCTTTTGTTAGCTCCCTTGGACTAATTTTCCCAAGCAAAGAAACCTCTGGGTTAGGGGCACCCTATTTACTCCCATCACCTGGCATGATTTGCAGGGAAATTGCTCAGAGTGAAAATATTGATCCAGATTTTTTATATTACCCATCCCCTTTTTGTTTATTCTGAGCTGCAGCCAGAGATCATTGCTTGGTTCTCAGGAATAAGCAGTTAGTCTAAAATGCAGGCAAATACTTGAAACAACTGAAGAGATTAGAATTTAAAGACGAATATATGACATATTTGAAATATAATTTTTCTCTCCAGTTCTGATTTTTGTCAGAAATAAATCACGATAGGACTGAGTTGTTTGCAAAATAAACTTTAGTCATGTATTTGACCTGATTATTTGCATAAAGCACAACAAGAATAATTATTAATCATTCTGTAGGAAAAGCCTGCCCTCACTGGGAGCTTCAGAGTCTAACACTGTGGGCGCGTGCATCCTCAAGCAACTCTGAATGTTTCCAAGTCAGCCCGTTCCTACCTTAAATGCCATCCAGCCGTATCTGCCCCAGGTACACTAATATATGGATCCTGGTTCACTCTGCAGGCTTCTCTCTCCTCAGATTTCAGGTTTGTTTGTTTCTCTGTGATATCAGCTCAGACATGTTGAAGATATTTTTCTTTATTTGTAGTTATTTAGGTTTGTTGATAATGAGATCAAAATAAGATCATAGTTTACTCATTTATTACATTCCCAAACTGAATAGCTGCTTTTCTATATAGAAATCCGTTAACTGAGAGAACAAATCACACTTTGTTACAGGTTTATAATTAAATAATACTGGAATATAATGCAGCTTGAAATCAAGTCTTGCCTCATTCATATTTAAACATGGCTAAATTCTCAAAGAATTGGGCTGAGTGAAAGAAACTAATGAATTAAAAGTAAATTTTATATGATTCATTTGTAGAAATGTTAGAAGATACCACTATTTAAATCAACATGGAGAAAATTTAAATTTTTCTGTCTTTTCAAAGGCTAATATTGACAACAAGAAAAATGACTGACTTCTGAAGATGCACACACATGAACTGTGGTTCTCTCTACACATTTTAGGTACATTAGAGAAAGTTGTCATAACAGATGCAGAATCCTGCAGCCTTCACGAGACATGGTCCACATGGCCCGGGAGGTTCTCAGGGGAGCAGCCTACCACAGTGTTTACAGCACAGGCCCAGATAATAGGACTACATTTTTTAGATGTGTATTCTTAGATACGCTGCACAACTGCTGTGTTTGCTATGTAAATTGCCTTCTGTAAAATATGACATAGAAACCTGCATTAAATGTATTGTGTAAATATGTAAGAATAAAAAAGGATTACGAGAGCTGAATGTTAATGAAGGCGCAATCACATAATATAAAATTATATTATCCTGAATGATAGAATTACTATCAATCTCCCCCAGGACTCTTCATCTGCACTGAACCCTGCCCTTGCCTCAGATGTCCAACCTCAGAGCTTGCTATATAATGGGAGACATGCAAATAGGGCCCACTCTCTGCTGATGAAAACCAGCCCAGCCGTGACCCTGCAGCTCTGAGAAAGGAGACCCAGCACTGGAAGTCTGAGGTGTTCCATTCAGTGATCAACACTGAACACAGAGGACTCACCATGAAGTTTGGGCCGAGCTGGGTTTTCCTTGTTGCTATTTTAAGAGGTGATTCATGGAGAACTAGAGATATTGAGAGTTAGTTGAGGTGAGTGAGAAACAGTGGATACATGTGCCAGTTTCTGATCATGCTGTCTCTGTGTTTGCAGGTGTCCAGTGTGAGGTGCAGCTGGTGGAGTCTGGGGGAGACTTGGCCCAGCCTGGGGGGTCCCTGAGACTCTCCTGTGCAGCCTCTGGATTCACCTTCAGCAGCTATGGCATGAACTGGGTTCGCCAGGCTCCAGGGAAGGGGCTGGAGTGGGTGGCAGTTATATGGTATGATGGAAGTAAGAAATACTATGCAGACTCCGTGAAGGATCGATTCACCATCTCCAGAGACAATTCCAAGAACATGCTATACCTTCAAATGAACAGCCTGAGAGCTGAGGACACGGCTGTGTATTACTGTGTGAAAGACACAGTGAGGGGAAGTCAGCGTGAGCCCGGACACAAACCTCCTGCAGGAACTCTGGGGGAATCAGCTGCAGGGGGTGCTCAGGACCCACTGATCAGAGTCAACCCCAGAGGCAGGTGCAGATGGAGGCTGATTTCTTGTCAGGATGTGAGACTTCATCTTCTTCTGACAGTTTCCCTAGGGAACCTCCCTAAGTTTAGAATTCTGTGCCTAACAATGTCTTCTCTATGTACTCGAAAGAAATTATTTTAATAAGAGAACCTATTCTCATGGGCACAAAATGCAGAATGACGCTTTCAGGAATGAAAATTCCTCAACCATGCTTACCAGGATTAAAGTCTTGAATAATCTCAGGGCTTCCTGGTGAGTCTTTTCCAATAAGACCCAGCACAGGTACCTCAGTGAGATTCCCTGACTAGAACAGACGTTATGGATCCTGATCACAGACAATAGAGAGGCTGGGCCAGGGTCAGTGTCATGTGGAACCTCACAAGTTTCATGTTGGACCCTTCTCCTGATGCTAAGATATACAAATCAGCATCAACAATGATCTGGTGCTTGTCTTATTCATAATTCATTTACTTTTTTAAGGTGCTGTTCTTATTTTTCCATTTGTTTTTCCTGCTTTCTGAAAAAGGAAGATGTTATTTCCCTGTGGTCCAGGCCTGAATCCCTTTCCCTGGAGCTCAGGTGGGGCTCAAGCTGTGGCTTCTGTAGTCATGTGGGAGAGGCTGGAGGGAGTTTTTTCACTCCCATCACTCAGGATCCTCTACTGTGTTAACTGGAGACTCATCTGGAAATGCAAGTTGCCAGTGGGAACTGAAGAGGATAAGCTTGTTTGGTTAACATTCTCAACCCACAATTAGAACCTTTTTCTGGATTTTACATTCAAAGCACATACAAACAAAGCAGAATTAAACAAGTGGGACTAGATTTTAATAAAGATTCTGCAAAGCAACAAAATAATTACATGTGGATGTACAAATTTAAATGTGGATATGGAACTAATCCTCTTCCGTGAAGACTTTCACAGAGTAATGCTCTTCACTAACGGTGTGAGGAAGAGGGTGTGAAAATTGTCAGAATCAAAATGGAGCCACTTATGTTATAATATTTACAAGTGACGATGCATTTGGTTATGAATAGAGGGTTCTCATGGACATATTTCTGATAACAAGAAATACCATAAAAATACACAGCACAACCACAACCTTGAACAAAGGCTGCCACAACAATAAGAGAATTAATTTTGTGAATATATTTACCCTGCAACTCCCTGTCCAATCTGAAACTGATTCCACCCTTGTTATTGATTCTCCTACCACAGGATAATTGTCAGTACGACTCATGAAAGCCTCCTCAGCTATCTTTTAAAACGCTTGTCTTTCTTTACCAACCTAAATATGCCCATGCGTATTCCCATTGCAATGCTCATTTTCATGTAAATAATACTTGGTATTGGAGAGTCTTTTTCTGTCTGACATTTAGGTTTGACAAGCTGCAGATAGACACATCACTTTCCTGTGACATGTACAGTATGACAATTTTCGGGGATGGCTGGAAACATCCAATATCCTCAGGGCTTGGCATCAGTAAGTGCAGGCTGGAAGTCTCAGAAAGAGCTGAAGCTACTTATTCACCATGAATTTTACCTTCTCCAGTTCTGCTCTGACGGAATCAGGGTCAAGCAGTTTGTCAGAGATAATCTGCCTAACATAGAGTCACAACTGATTACAGTTTTAATAATGTCTATTACAAAATTCACAACATCCCCTGGATTAGTGTTTTATCAAATAACCACAAAGTATTGTCCAGCCAAGTATACCATAAAACAGACCATTACCCATGGAGAAAAACATTTAACGTGAGTTCTAAGTTCTTACATTGTTAAAGGTATAAAGCTCATTATTTTAAAATGAGGCTGTTATGGCAATTTTCGTAGCTTCAGTGTTACCTCTTATTGCATTGACTTCCACCTTTATATTTGCCAAGAATCTGGGATAAAGGAGTGGCTCTGAGAGCTCCCTAACTTGGCCATTTTGGTGGATGTTCCAGAATATATAAGATGCCTTTTTGTTTACAAAGCATCCCAAAGCCATCCCCTACCCTAAAACATGTTGTTTTCTAGTTTGACAAATTGGAAGTTCTGAGAAATTCAATGATTTTACATCAGATAGAGGACTATGTTTTAACGGAAGGTTTATGTTAATAACAGCAATTTTAGTTATTAACCTAGAGTTTTATTATTGAGGTGTGATTCATAACTAATAAGGTAGAGGTTCTCAGTGGGAGTGTCTGAATCTCCTGGGTGTACAGGGTCTCCCTATTAACATGAAGCATTCATGAGCATGGTCAGTTTCCAGCCATGCTTCTCCCTGTCTCACACTCACAACAAACTATGACCTCACCTGAAACTTGGGTTCATATCCAAATTGGTTATTTTTCAATCTTTATGCCTCTAGATTATTATGCAAGACTATTTCAGTAGAAAGTTAAAAAGAACGTTTTTACTGACTAAACAACATAGAAAATCACTATAATAAAATGGAAAGCCCAGACATGAGAGGCTCCAGGCCTGGATAATGAATGGTTCATGCATGCAGGTAGCGTCTTTGCCCAGTTCTACACTGACAAACCCAGCATGTCAGCTTCATTCCCCATTTAACTCCTACTATGCAGGGACATGGCAATGACATCCTCAGGGGTCACACTCCAGATATGAAAACTGATGGGAATAGGAGCGGAGAAGATTCTGCAATTTTCCTCTGAAGGACCAGGAAATCCTGGACAGACTCCCAGACTGCCCCACGTGCCCACATGGACACTCATCCCTGAAAGGACTAGAGGACTACATTGATGAGGCTGAACATTTTACAACATAAATTACTAGACAGTAACATTGAGGTTTCAATAAATAATTTTTATAGCCTAAATTTAATTACACCAAATTGTTACCTCATTTTTTTCCGTGAAAAATTGCTTGCCATGATTGAGTACTGGTAGATTCCCAATGTCCACAACTGAGCTTACAAGAGTCTTGAGAGCAAAACTGAATGAGGGCAGAGAAACCGAATTTCACTGTATTCACTGCTAAACTCAAGTGAACTCAGCTCTGCCTCTGATCACTGCTGCTTTTCTGCAAAGTTCAGGTTTCCACTACTCACAATTCCAACACAGGCTTTCTCTCTCCTCAAATTTTAGCCTCAACTTGCTGTAAGATCACACCCTGTTCTTCACTTGTAATCTGAATGATTTTATGAGGGTGATAACGAGCCATTAAAATTGAAATTTTGTATCATCTCAGCCTGAATCCCATGGGAAGTCATGAATTATTCTTCTGGTTATGATTATTAATTTCTCTTGGCATGTTCACTACTAGTAATATTCAAAGCCATTTCACGTAAATCTGTGATGCGTCATTTTCTGTTGCTATGACATCCCGCTAGCATTATACCCTACCTAGTATCCAGGCTAAGTTGTCATTAGTAATAACCACATATATCAAAATTTATGCATTCATTTCACAGCAGACATAATCTTCTCTTTTCTGGGGATGAAGACACACTGCCAAGCTAACCCCACTCACAAGAACATATGCACAAGTATGTCATTTTTATTTATTTGCCTAATAAATTATATCAGTCTCCCTTCAATTCCTTACCCCCAAGAAGCCCTGAAAAAACTCTTCTGCGTCTGTCGAAATGACATAAAACACAGGGTGTGTACAAGCTGACCGGGTTCTGGGTATTGGGTCCAGCTCTTCCCCTCCGATGTCCCACAGCACCTCAGCCCATCTGTCCAGGTTCTATCAAGAAAGTTTAGCTCCTGCACAGTAAAGAACACAATTGAGTGAGGAGAGAGCTGCAGATGATAGACAATATTTGAAAACTGTTTGTATGACAAGGGATTACTATCAAGTATATAAAATAAACCCAACTAAACTGCAAATAATAATGTGGTTAATAATGGGTGAATAACATGAATAAACATTGTTCAAAAGAAGACAGGCACAGGGTAGATAGATACATGATAGATAGATTGATTGATAGATAGATATATTTGTATATTTACCCATACATATATTGCAAGAAATCACTAATATTCAGGAAAATGCAAATTCGCTATGAGATATCTTTTCATATTTTATCTTTGCTAGAAAGTCTGTTATCAGAAAAACAAAAAAACAAAACAAAACAAAAGGTGGTTAGGATGCATAGAAAGGGAGACTCTCATAGTTCACTGGTGGAAATGTAAATTAGCCAGGCTATCGTGGGAAAAAAACAGAGCTACAACATTACTCACTAATAAAACTGCTGAGTACATATTTGAATAATTAAAAGAAAAAACTAATATTGAAGAGACACCTGTATACCCATGTTTATTGCAGCACTAATCAAAATAGCTTAGATATGAAATTAACATATTCGTCCATCAACAATGAATGAATTTAAAAAAATGTGGTATATTTACACAACAAAATATTATTCAGTCTGAAAGCGAAATTCTGCCAATTGAAGCAACATGCATGGAAGTGGACACCATCATATTGAGTGAAACAAGCCAGTCACAGAAAAATAAATACTGCATTTTCCAAGCAGCATACATGGAACTGGACACCATCATACTAAGTGAAACAAGCCAGTCACAGAAAAATAAATACTGCCCTCATTCAGTATTATGTGGAAATTTAGAAAAGTTAATCTGGAAGTAATCAGTAGAGTAGGGGTTATGAGATGCCAAGAAAGGAAGGAGACTGGGAGATAAGAAGAGGTTTGCTAACAAATGCACAATTACAGGCGATCAGGAGGGACATGCTCTGGTGTCCAACAGCACATTACGGTGACTAAGGTTAACAAGGTATTGTACATTTTAGGTTTACAAGTAGCCAGAAGAGAGGATTTTGTATGCCCCCCACACAAAAAAATGTTAGTGTCCGAGTTTATGAATTTGCTCCTTGTTCTGATTTGGTCATACCACATGGCTCACGTGTATTGAAATATCACACTGTGCCCCATAAATGTAAACAGTTATTACGGAAAAACTTAAAAAATATCCTTTTAATTGAAAAGGGTTTTATTGGCATGCATTACAAATGATTCAACACAGAGCCTCCTGTGAAATGAAATAAATATCATTTTTATTTGAAATAGTGAATTTCCTAACAACACAGTTACATTCATTTGCACCTAATGGTGTATTTGATTACGGTAAACACAGACAGACTTATGCATAAATAATATATTTTAATTTTAGATTTCTATTTAATACTATAAATGCAAGTAATTTTAAAGCAAAGTTGAGGAAATGTGTGTGTGGCATGTGCTGTATGAACTTTTTCTTGTGCACCACTCTGCCCATGTGCATGTGTGGTGTGTGTGTCTGTGTCTGTGTTTAATCTGCTTGGGGTTCTCTGAGATTCTAGGATCTGTAGTTTAGTGTCTTTCACAAAATTGGGAACAATCTTAGCCATTATGTTTTCAAATACTTTCTCTGTATTTATAATTTCCCTATTTTAGATTTAAAATATAGTATACTTTTGATATTAATGTTTAGTTTTTTTCTTCACTCTCTTTTCCTTTGCAATTTACTTTGTGAAATTTCTAGCGACATTTTAAGTGCATGATTTCACTTAAAAGCTGATCCAGCACTACTGAGGGGTGTGCCCAAAGCTTTCTCAATGTTTATACTGCATTGCTTTTGGTTTCTTATGGATTTCCATTTTATTTGATTTCTTCTTAGTATGTTTATATTTCAGTTCCCTATCTAGTCCTGCATTGTGTCCATAGTTTCTGAGAGAGATTTTATATATGAATTATTATAGTTTTATATATCTTATTTAATTCAACAGTTCTAATATTCGTATCATTTACAAATCTCATGTTGATCACTTGTTTATTACAACTTTGGTATTTCTCATCAATGTATGTAATAATTGTTGATAGCCACACAAGTTGGACAGTTGATATTGGCTTATTATTTCATTTTAGTCATTTTCTGCCTGTATTTGACCATATTTTTTCTTTGCCAGGCCTGTATTGTGGAAGCGTCTGTGTCTCTTCTCAGGGCTACATTTGACATTTACTTTTGTAGTGGACATCAGTGTTGAAGTCTGTTCTGTGTCCACCAGAGACTTCAGATCCTCCAGTGACACCTTGTTTTGCTTTCCTGCTTGGCTTTGCCTCTCCACCTTGTTCTCTCCTCGAGAGAATCAGTTTCAGCTCCTTCAGGTGGGTTAAAGTGCTACATTCAACTGATAATTGTGAAATTGGTTGAAGGGAATAGAATGAAAGGAGATTTTCTGACCATTCGTCGGTCCATATTTTGACCTTGAGTCTGGAAGTGAGCTTTCAGGTGTTCCTGAGCTTCCTCCAGATGTGACGTTGGTGTGTGTGTTCTTGTTCTTTTCCCTGGAGTAGAGGCCTCTTGTTTTCCCCAGTTGTTTCCTCCCACAGCTTCAATATTCTATTCTGGTGTTATCACCTTCCAGATTTGCTGACCTGGCCTGCAGGTTAAAACTCTGATTAAATAAGAAATAGAGGGGAAATACTTCTGAATGGACGTTAGGTGAAGGCCTCTTATCCCATCTCAGTTCTTAAGGGGTTTCCCCAGTGCCCTTAAGATGCTGGTTTTGGTGGCTTGTCCCTGCTGACTAATTTCTTCTGCAATGGGGATAAAGGAGGTGGGTCTGAATGCATTTCAGTATGGGCTTCTTTTCTCTCCCAGATAGACACATTGGGACAGAAAGATTTTTGTGACTGTCCCCATGTTTGGAAAATGGATTCAAGAGGATAGGAAAGCTCTTCAGTATGTGGTCCCTGAGAAATTCACACCACAACACGTTTACCACACTCAAATTGGAGCAATCCAATATATACCTATGTTTTTCTTCTAATAGCCTACATTTTATATGCCAGACTCTGCTCCAGTTCAGCTCACACCATGGCTTTTTTACTCTCTACAAGAACTTGCCTCTCCCTAAAATTCAGATTTCATATTTATCTTAAAACTTCAAGTATTTAAAGTACTTTGGAATTTTGCAAATTTCAATCTTCTCTGTTTATCTGTTATTGTTGATGTTGTTTTAAAAAAATAAGTAAAATATATTCCTCATCTATGTACATTTTGATTCTGACTTGTAGATTTTTTTGGTAAGACCCAGAGTGGTAAAAGAATGCAAATATTGTAAAGCAGCTTAATATAAAAACAATTTACAGTAAACCTGCTCACTGGAATGCTACCCATTATTTATAATAAATAAATGCCATATACATGACAAGGTAAAATATCTAAGTATTTATGTTGAGTAAAATAAGCCAAACAAACAAGAATATATACTATATTATTGTATTTTTATAAATTCTGATAAATAAAAATTCATCTAAAATAATATAAAGAAGATAAGTCATTGCCAGGGAAAACGGTAGAATAAGAAAAGGGGAGAGAAGGAGGAAGATACCAGAACAAGAGGAAATGTTGAGAAGAAATCACTTGTCCAGTCTCTTGACAATGATTACAGTTACATCATGTTTATTAATTGTACACTTTAATATGAGAAGTTTATTACATTTCAGTTAATCATCATTAACTATATTACAAGCAAACAAATGGAAACTTAGACAAGGAAAGAGTAATTGAAAGATAATATGTTAAATGTCAGAAGTACCTGAAAATTATGTGCCTGGGCCCTAGTTTTCTCCATATTTTCAGGTGAGTGCTGGAGGGCAGCAACATCACACTTGCTCTTATTACAGAAAGTGGGTTCCTAAAACCACAGCAGGCACATACAGAATGTGCTGGAGTTGGTTTAGGGAGCAGGCAGAGCCAGTAATGAGGAACACAGGGCCAGATACCGGGGTCCACTCATCCCAGACATGAGCTCCTACATGCATATAGAGCCCCTCCATGTGTGGGTTCACTTTCACATCTGTAAGTGGAGAAAATATTGACTCCTACAGAACGTAGTTTACACAAGTATTTAAACATGAAATAGGGTGATCAGGACAAAGTGTTTGTCACAGCACAATTTCATAAAGAATGGGTATGTTCTGAATACCATCATTGTCAGCAAACTCCTGCAGGACGCTGTCATCTTCTCTGGGCACAGCCTCCTCCTCAAGTGTCCCACCCTACAGCTTGCTATATAGTAGGAGACATGCAAATAGGGTCCTCCCTGTACTGATGAAAACCAGCCCAGCCCTGACCCTGCAGCTCTGAGAGAGGAGCCTTAGCCCTGGGGTTCCAAGGCATTTCCACCTGCTGATCAGCACTGAACACAGAGGACTCAGCATGGAGTGGGGACTGAGCTGGGTTTTCCTTGTTGCAATTTTAGAAGGTGATTCATGGAAAACTAGAGAGACTGAGTGTGTGTGGACATGAGTGAGAGAAACAGTGGGTATGTGTGGCAGTTTCTGACCAGGATGTCTCTGTGTTTGCAGGTGTCCAGTGTGAGGTGCAGCTGGTGGAGTCTGGGGGAGGCTTGGTCCAGCCTGGGGGGTCCCTGAGACTCTCCTGTGTGGCCTCTGGATTCACCTTCAGCAGCTATGGCATGCACTGGGCCCGCCAGGCTCCAGGGAAGGGTCTGGAGTGGGTCTCATACATTAGTTATAATGGGGGTAGCACAAGCTACGCAGACTCCGTGAAGGGCCGATTCACCATCTCCAGAGACAACGCCAAGAACTCGCTGTATCTGCAGATGAGCAGCCTGAGAGCCGAGGACACGGCCGTGTATTACTGTGCAAAAGACACACAGTGAGGGGAGGCCCCTGTGAGCCCGGACACAAACCTCCTGCAGGGGGCCCCGAGACCACCAGGGGGCGCCCGGACGCTGTGCACGGGGCTGTCTCGGGGCAGGTGCAGGTGCAGGTGCTGCTAAGGGCTGGCTTCCTGCCATGGCCTGGGGCTGCCTCGTTGTCACATTTCCCCAGGGAACCTCCCAGATTTACAATTCTGTACTTACATATTTATACACAGAATATATGTGTAGAAATATATATTCTAAAATATGTATGGAACTGAGAAAGACCCTGAATAGCCAAAGCAATCTTAAGCAAAAAGAACAATGCCAGAGGCAACATGCTACCAGACTTAACACCACACTGTAAAGTCAAAGTGAAAAAAACAGCTTGGTACTGGTGCAAGAGCAGATACGCAGAAAACAATACAACAACACAGAAAACAGACGTCAAGCTGCACACCTAAACCATTTGATATTTGACAAGGCTGATAAAAAAGCAATGGGGGGGAACCTCTGTTTTTAGTAAATGATGATGGAATAAATGGATATTGACAGGTAGACAAAATGCAAGAGTGAAGGAGGCTGGGCAGCTTCTACCTAGATTTCATATGTGTAGAGAGAGCCACATGTCCAGGAAGAAGCCTGCTGCAAGAGTGCAGCCACCACAGACAGCCTCTACTAGGGCAGTACCAAGGATGGGGAA
Organism: Sapajus apella; assembly: GCF_009761245.1. Lineage (NCBI taxonomy): Eukaryota > Metazoa > Chordata > Mammalia > Primates > Cebidae > Sapajus > Sapajus apella. The sequence goes on from NW_022437386.1 coordinate 49,970, forward strand.
AGACGGTGCTGAAGCCCCCATTCAAAGTCCACACTGGGGCACCTCCTAGTGCAGCTGTGGAAATGTGGCCACAACTCTGAAGACCCCAGAATGGTAGAGCCATGGGCAACTTGCACCCTCAGCTTGGAGAAGCTTCCAGCACTTGATTCTCACTACTGAAGGCAGCCCCATGGACTGTGCCCAGCAAAGCCACCGGGATGGCCTGCCTGAGGTTTTTGGGAGCCAACCCTTGACTCAGTGAGCCCTGGTGGAAGTACATGAATTTAAGAGAGATTATTTTGTAGCTTTAAGATTTAATCTCTTCCCTGCTGGGTTTCATTTGTGTAGGCCTAATGGCCATTGCTTTCGCCAATTTATCCCTTTTGAATTGGAATAACTTATCTAATGTCTGTACGACCATTGCACCTTGAAATAAACAACTTTGGTATTTTTTTTAATTTGCAAGCTCACAGATGGAGGGAAATTGCCTGAAGACTCAGATGAGACTTTATACATTTCAGTTGGAGGTTGACCAATGTAAGAATTTTCGGAATAATTGAAAAAAGATGATTATATTTTGCAATGTAAGGACATGAGAACTTTGAGCCTAAGACTACAATGATATACTTTAGATGTTTTCTTCTCCAAATGTCATGGTGAAACGTGATCCTCAGCATTAGAGGTGGCACATCCTGGGAGGTTTGGGGTCATGGCATTAGACCCTTCAGGAATGGCTTGGTCACCACCCCATGGCACTTAGTGTATTCTTGCCATATTAGCTACTGTGAGATCTGATTGTTCAAAAGAGTCTGGCGACCCTCCTCCCCTCTCATGTCCCCCTCTCACCATGTGACACGGCCTGCTCCCCCTTTGCCCTCCTCCGTGATTGTCAGCTTCCTGAGGCCCTCACAAGAAGTGGATGCTGGTGCCATGCTTCTCACACAGCCTGCGGAGCTTCGAGCCAAGCAAGCCTCTTTTCTTTCTAAATCACTTGGCCTCAAGTATTAATTTATAGCAATGCAAAATGGACTAACACATTGCCTAAAGAATTATGCAGATTCAACACTATTTATATCAAATAACCAATATAATTTATTACATATTTAGGTAAAAATATTAAAATTCATATTAAAAAAAAGTCTGAATAGCAAAAGCAATCCTAAGCAAAAAGACCAAAGCTGGAAGCACCACATTGCCTGGCCTCAAATTATACTACATGAATACAATAAGAAAGACAGCACGGTACTGGTAAAAAAAAAAAAAAAAAAAAAGTAGAGAGTCAAAAATAAAGCCAAATTAAAACAAACAAACAAACAAACAAAAAACACTGTTCTTTGAAATAACTGAGAAAAATATACACAGGAGAAACAATCTTCCATTCAATAAGTGATGCTGGGAAAATTTGATGGCCTTATGTACAAGAATAAAATGAGAATTTTATACCACCATAGACACAAATTAACTGATTATGGATTCAATGCTTAAATGTATAAAATAAAAGTATAAAAATACTTGAAGGCAGCCTAAAAATGTCCTCTGGACATTGGTCTAAGCAAATGAAATATGACTAAGACTTCAAAAGCAAATGCAGTGCAAAGAAAAGTAGACAAACAGGATTTAATTGAACTGAAGATCTTCTGCACAGCAAAAGAAACAACCAACGTGATGCCCAGATAACCTGCAAATGGTAAATATATATGCAAACTATTCATCTTGCAAAGGGTTAATATACAGAATCTACAATAACTCAGGTAAGTCACCTAGAAATAACATATAACTTTATTAAGTAATAGGAAAAAACAGACATTTCTTAAAGGAAGACACAGAAGTGGCTAAAACAAATAAAAAGTATACTAAGCATCACCAATCATCTGATAAATGTAAATTAGAAACAATATGATATGGCATCTTCCACCAGTCAGAACGGCTGTTATTACAAATAAAAACAGCAGGTTTTGGCAGAGATACATAGGAAAAATAATGCTTACATATGCTTAGTGAGAATGTAAATTCATACAACCTCTATGCAAAACAATACAGAGCTTTCTTAAGGAACTGAAATTAGAATTGCCATTTGTCCCAGGAATACCACCCAGTGGGTATGTTCCTCACAAAAGCAAAGTTTTATATCAGAAAATGTTACCTGCACGCCAGTGCTTATTGCAACACTATTTTCAATAGGACAGTCAAGTAATCTATCTAAGTATATATCAGTGGACCATTAGATAGATAAAATATGATATAGGCAAATCATGGAATACTATGCAGCCATAAAAGTGAAATTGTGTCTTTCACAGCAACATGAATAGAGCTAAAGACATTATCCTAAATAAAACAACTCTGAAAAAAAATGAAAAATACATTCTCTCTTATAATTGGAATGTAAACAATGGGTGCATATGTACATAGATAAAAACAATTGACACTGGGGACTGCAAAAGAGGGCAGGAAAGAGGAGTGAGGGTTAGAAAATTACCTCCTAGTGCCAATGTTTGCTGTTGGGCAATAGCCACACCAGAAGCCCAAACCTCACCTTTACGAAATACATTCATGTTACAAAACTGTACAAGGGCACTTTGATTCTATAAAAATAAAAAGAAAAAAGAAAATATGAACAGAATTGATAGACGGCTAGCTAGATTTACCAACAAAAAAGAAAAATGCAAAAGGAGTCATTCCTTGTTTTGGAGCCCTTTTTCGTTTTCTGGTACTATAAGAAATTGGAGACTTATGGCATGATCTTGGCTCACTGCAACCTCCACTTCCCGGCTTCAAGTGATTCTCCTGTCTCAGTCTCTCGAGTAGCTGGAAAAACAGGCATGTGCCACCACACCTGGTTAACTTTTATATTTTAGTACAGAAGGGATATCACTATGTGAAATACTCCCCAAAACAGGATTCCTGGTCATGTAATATTTTTGGTTTTAATTCATTTAAGAGCCTTTATACTGCTTTCCATAATTGTGGAAATGTAGAATGGGATAGCCATTATGAAAAACAGTTTCAGGCTTGAGGTATGATCTATAAACAAATAATGTTTGATTATGCCTCTCAGTGAGAGTTTCTAATAAATATGATGGAAGTCCAGGAAGGTTTCTCACCTTAACACAAGGATGGATTATGAATTTGCCTCTTATTTCCTTAAAAGCAAATGATTGGAAGCATGTATGATGGAGGTTGTTGGCAAGTTTCAGGATGATTTCACAAGAGGAGAATCTGTTGGATAAAAATATTGGGTTTTAAGTTACAGACATTCAGGTACTAAATATGAAACCATGAAGTCAAGTGACTACGTAGAACGTGTTCACTTGAAGCAACAGGCTGTTAACAAAGGCACGCATTGCTCCATCACAAGGGTGATGAACTTTTGAGGCCAGTAAAGTGTGAGTGCACAGTAAGTGAGGAAGTTATCACCTATACGTAAAGTTTAATATGCCAAGGGCTTGTACAGATTAATCATACACAAATATACACAATGCATTTTTGCATACATAGATGTCTAGAGGATAATTCTCTTAGAGAAATTTCTTCAGGTTACAGAAATCTGTGTAAGTTGCAGATCTCATGGGAGAGTGTCTATGAATACAGGTGTATTTTTCAAGCAGGAAAAATTATCTCTGTTGGATTAGGCTTTCAATTGTGCAGATTTCTTAATTGCTTCTTTAGTTTTAAGATATGAACCAAAAAATTGACTAACTGGAATTTCATGGTTGTGTGAGAAAACTTTCTCATAAGGTTTCTTTAAATTATTTGAGACCAGTGGTCCTGATTCTTTTTCCCCAATAGATAAATTTTCACAAGAATTCAGAAAAACACCTCTCAGGTGCTTTAGTTTAGAAGACTATCTTCCCAGGCAAAGAAACATCTGTCTAACCATGACAAGCTCATTTTTTCTGCAAACAATTAAGTTTGAGACCTCACTACCAATAATCACGTAAATTTTACACTCTAATTTACTGAAAATCATGACTCCTGCATTTAATATTCATTGGCATTAATAAAAATGGTTCATTTGTGGATGTGTCCTTTGTTGCTGACCCCACATACAAGTTAACTGAGAATCTGCCTTTAGGTCCCTTTGTTTGAGATGCTGAGTTGATTGACAATCTTCAGAGCCATCCATGAAGGAGAGAGTCCTGAGGTTCATGGGATTCTTGTAGACACTTAGGTGAACAGAAGAAAGAAACAGGATTGAGGGCTGCCAGCCATGTCCACAACACTAGTTGTTTGCACTTACCATCTAAGTATAAACGTCTACATCATTCAGAATTCCCTGCATGACACGCTGACACAAAAAATCCAACCCCACATAGGCTCCACAGCAGCCCTTAGAGTTATTTCAGGGAAGAAAAATCTCCAACTTAAGTGAGTCAGTAAAGCTGCTCTGAGCTACAGAAATAAGTGAATTGGGCCCAGGTTTGTCTGAGTTCAATGTGATTGTTATACTCAGCTGCTGCTCCAATATGGCCTGAGTATGGATAATTTAAATGAGCCTGGCTGTGTGATTTGTTATATGAAATTCTGAACTAAATGAACATAAAGCTCATGTCAGGACTAGCATGAGGGTGAGAGATCCTGGGAGCCCCACCCCCCATACTCTCATGGCCCTTTCCTCCAGGAAACTCCAGGTTCTCAGGGTGAGAATCCGCATAGATCCCTGCATGCCTCTATTACCTGAAAACCAAATATCTAATAAATACACCCAGACTGTCTAGAGACAGACAAACCAGGGCAAGGGCATTTTTGGATCTATCTGTGGAAAGGCAATTCATCACCATTACAAGCCCATGTCAGCAATCTTCCTCTATCATGAAAATGGGTAAAATTAGCCAATAGGTATAAATTTAAGAAAAATTTCCTGTGATGTTTCAGCCAGAAAAGAGCAAAAGTCAGCTTTACACCTGGAGACTTCCTGTATCGGTCACAGCCCAGGGAAAGAAGACCACTACAGCATTAAAATTCAGCAGTAAGAACATGTAATGCTTCCGCGTTCCACACATTATGTTCTTACCAGTTTAGTCAATACAGATTAAATATGAAAGTGTGGTGATGCACAAACTCTTTCTCAGGAGGAAAATAGGAGAAAAAATGGTTAAGGAAAATAGAGCAATTTGAAGCCTCTGACACCAGCAACTTCGGCACCAAGGAAATTATGTCACCCTCGAGGGCCTCAAATTTACTTTTCATGGGGCAACTGCAGGGTTCCAGAGTGAGACCAGGTGAATTCAATGTGCATGCTCTTCCCAAGTCTCCACCTGTGTTCTGTTTTCTTTACTTCTGTTTGCAGAAAGTAGACACATACTCAGCCTTAGTGTCAGTGTAGGGAGTGCTTTCCGTGAGATGGATACCAGACAAAGAGGGAAACCATGGGACCCATTAATGTAAAAATTTGCCACGATGTGTGTGTGTGTGTGTGTGTGTGTGTGTGTGTAAATGTGTGCAGGTTCGTGTGTGATTTGAATAGCAGATTTGGAGTGGGCTTCTAGCCACAGCACTTGCACCTGGAGGTATCCTCAGATGTAATAACAAACTGCAGGACCCTAAAGGAAATAGGAGTCTGCCACAAACTCCAGAAGAGTTTTCAGATTCACCATGTGTCTAATGATTCAGTGCCTCTTGAGCTCCAGGAAAGGGCTCCCTGGTGATGCAGGAGATCTTTTCTTGGAGTCTCCCTGCAGAGTTCGCTGGTTTCCTAAGGCCAATTCAATATTCCAAAAGATGCTGTGAGAGGCATATCGCATCAATAAAGGAGAATTCCGAGCCAGGGCACAGCCAATTCATACTGGGCTAGAGGCACTGGTGGGAATATATTCTGATGAGAGAGAAACATCCCTGCAGAGCTGGGACTGGGCTGCAGGGGGCACTCAGGACACACCCAGCACAGGCTGCTGCCCCAGAGCAGGTGCACAGGATGCTGCGGAGGGGTTCCTCTCAGGGCCTGGGACTTCCTTTAAAGATATCTAAAATAAGTATTTCACAAGGACTGGTGATGTTTGTAAAAATATGCTATTCAATTGTCACCATTTATCAAACTGGACGTTATAATGAGAACCACTTTTGCAATAGGGATTTCAAACTCAACTAGATCTCCTATTAGTAAGCAGTCGGAGGTCAGGGTGAGACTCTTTCTTAAAATAAGTGAAATTTTTGGAGAAACACACTCATTCCCAAAATAACACGTTAGCATATTAAGGTCTAGAAATGGATCAAGTTGCCCCTGAGACATTCAAATGTGGGTTCAAAATGACGTGCATGTCCTGGGGGAGCTTGTTACCCAGTAGGGGAAGCTCTGTCAACACAGAGTTCAGGGGTGTGTTGGGAACACATGGCTTTTAACAGGATTACAGCTTGAACCCTCAGCTTCTACAATTGTGTCAACCATGTGTCATATATTTCCTCTTTCTCATACTGGGTCAGGAATTGGGCTATTAAATAGCATCCTTCATGCATATGCAAATAACTGAGGTGAATTTAGACACCTCTGTTCCCTGAGAGCATCACCCAACAACCACACCCATCCTTGGGAGAAGCCCCCAGAACACAGCTCCTCACCATGGACTGGACCTGGAGGATCCTCTTCTTGGTGGCAGCAGCAACAGGTAAGGGGCTCCCCAGTTCCAGGACTGAGGGAGAAACCAGGCCAGTCAAGTGAGACTTCACCCACTCCTGTGTCCTCTCCACAGGTGTCCACTCCCAGGCGCAGCTGGTACAGTCTGGGGCTGAGGTGAAGAAGCCTGGGGCCTCAGTGAAAGTCTCCTGCAAGGCTTCTGGATACACCTTTACCAGCTACGATATGAACTGGGTGTGACAGGTCCCTGGACAAGGGCTTGAGTGGATGGGATGGATCAACCGTGGTAATAGTAACACAGACTACGCACAGAAGTTCCAGGGCAGAGTCACCATGACCAGGGACACGTCCACAAGCACAGCCTACATAGAGCTGAGCAGCCTTAGATCTGAGGACACGGCTGTGTATTACTGTGTGAGACACAGTGTGAAAACCCACATCCTGAGAGTGTCAGAAACCCCAGGAAGTGGGCAGCTGTGCTGACATGGAGGAGACGGCAAAGATTATTAGATTTAAGACTTTCTTAGAAAATAGCATTAAGTCATTAAAGAAAAAATATATGGGTGTGTATTTGAGAAATTTTAATTATTCGAGAGATTTTCCATACAACAGATACTCTGTAAACAAATATCAGAGATTGGAGAATGAATGAAATTAATAAAGCTGATGTAGAACTTCCTCTGAAGGGCTCTTTGTAAACATCAATTTCTGAATCAGTGTTATAAATATTTTGGAACATATGTACAAATTACATTTTAACTCTACTTTTATCTATATTTTTAAATGCCAAAAAAAAGTCATTTTGTGCATGTAGCATTTTGAATTCCCACCATCAATGCATGGTAGTTCTTTGTTTTCCCCATTCATATTGTCACTTGTCACTATAAGAATTATGTGTTTGAACCATCTTAATAGGTGAGTAATGGTATCTAACTTATTTAAATGCACATGTCGCACATGTCTGTAATAAAAATTCAAATTTAAAATTTTCATATACTTTTTAAAATTTATTTTATTGCACTTTAGGTTTTGGGGTACATGTGAAGAACATGCAAGATTGTTACATAGGTACACACGTGGCAGTGTGATTTGCTGCCTTCCTCCCCATCACCTATATCTAGCATTTCTTCTTATGCTATCTCTCCCCAACCCACCCCCCACTGACCCTCCCCTATTTCCCCCCAACAGACCCAAGTGTGTAGTGCTCCCCTCCCTGTGTCCATGTGTTCTCATTGTTCAACACCTGCCTATGAGTGAGAACATGCGGTGTTTGATCTTCTGCTCTTGTGTCAGTTTGCTGAGAATGATGCTTTCCAGGTTCATCCATGTCCCTACAAAGGACACAAACTCATCATTTTTGATGGCTGTATAATATTCCATGGTATATATGTGCCACATTTTTCCTGTCCCAAACAAGCCCATTCAAAAGTGGGCAAAGGATATGAACAGATACTTTACAAAGGAAGACATACATGAGGCCAACAAACATATGAAAAAATGCTCATCATCACTGGTCATCAGAGAAATGCAAATCAAAACTACATTGAGATACCATCTCACGCTAGTTAGAATGGCGGTCTAAAAAATCTAGAGACAACAGTTGCTGGAGAGGATATGGAGAAATAGGAACACTTTTACACTGCTGGTGGGAGTATAAATTAGTTCAAGCATTGTGGAAGACAGTGTGGCGATTCCTCAAGGACCTAGAAATAGAAATTCCATTTTACCCAGCAATCTCATTACTGGGTATATATTCAAAGGATTATAAATCGTTCTATTATAAGGACATGTGCACACGAATGTTCATTGCAGCACTGTTTACAATAGCAAAGACCTGGAAGCAACTCATATAATTTTTGGTGAAATGCCTCTCCTGATAGTTGGTTCATTGTTAACTGCATTGTTTTCTTTTGATTAGTTTTAAATATACATGCATATTTATTATAAAAGTAATTTAAATAATTAAAATAATTCATTTAACAAATATGTGACTTAGATATGTCAACAATGCTAAACATCACTAATCATGAGGGAGATGAAAATTAAAACTGCAATGACATATCTTAAACCCAACAGATTGGCTATTATTAAGAGCCAAAAATAGCAGATACTTGAGGACCAAAGGCAAAGGGAAATCTCAGTCACTGTCGGTGAGGATGTAGATGAGTACAGCCTCTATGGAAAAGAGTGTGGAGATTTTTCAAAGAAATAAAAGTAGGACTATCTTTGATTCAATAACCCTAATACTGTGTAACCATCCAAAGGAAAAATAAATGGTTACATCAGAGTAATAACCAGACTTTTGTTTTCCTGTATAACTATTCACAATAGCACAGACACCAACCTAAGGAATTAACCTGTGTCTAATAACATAATTTTATAAAGAAAATGTTACATATATATACAATTAAATACTATCAAGCCATATTAAGGAATGCAATC
>NW_022437387.1:0-16559 GCF_009761245.1 Sapajus apella
AGATTCAGCGAGTTAGAAACACGTTTCTTCTAAAAGCTGCGTTTGGATATTCCAGAATGACTGAGACTAAAGGCCGTAATGAGAAATATCTTGCTCTAAAACAAAAACGCAGCTATCTAGCAGAATGGTTGTCAAGCTGTACAATCTTCTTACAGAGCTAAACTGACGTGTGTGTGCAGTAGTTCATAAATCCTTTCGTTGGAGAATCTGGAAACAGATATTTCCAGCCTTACACAGGCATTTATGACCTTGCGGTAAGACTCTGTTTAAACACGGGAGAAACGTCTAGTTCAAACTGCACTGCTTTCTATTCGTTCACCTTAGGATGTTGCATCTATGTTTAGATTCAGCGAGTTAGAAACGCGTTTCTTCTAAAAGCAGCTTTTGGATATTCCAGTGTGAAAGAGCCTGCAGGCCGTAATCAGATACATCTTGCTCTAAAACAAAAACGCAGCTATCTAGCAGAATGGCGGTCAAGTTGTAAACTCATCTTATGGAGTTAAATTTATGTGTTTCCAGAGGTTCTGAAATCTTTTCTTTGGGTATCCTGGAACCAGATATTTCAAGCCATGCACAGGCATTTAAGACCTAGCAGTCAGACTGTGTTTAAAACACAGGATAAACGTCAAGTTCAAACTGCTCTGCTTTGTGTTCGTTCACCTTAGGAAGTTGCATCTATGTTTAGCTTCAGCGAGTTAGAAACACGTTTCTTCTAAAAGCTGCGTTTGGGTATTCCAGAATGACTGAGACTAAAGGCCGTAATGAGAAATATCTTGCTCTAAAACAAAAACGCATCTATCTAGCAGAATGGTTGTCAAGCTGTACAATCTTCTTTCAGAGTTAAACTGACATGTGTGTGCAGTAGTTCAGAAATCCTTTCGTTGGAGAATCTGGAAACAGATATTTCCAGCCTTATACAGGCATTTAAGACGTAGCAGTAAGACTGCGTTTCAAACACAGGAGAAACGTCTAGTTCAAACTGCACTGCTTTCTATTCATTCACCTTATGGAGTTGCATCTATGTTTAGATTCACCGAGTTAGAAACACGATTCTTCTAAAAGCAGCATTTGTATATTCCAGTGTGAAAGAGCCTGCAGGCAGTAATCAGAAACATCTTGCTCTAAAACAAAAACGCAGCTATCAGCAGAATGGTTGTCATGTTGTAATATCATCTTAGGGAGTTAAATTGATGTGTGTGTGCAGAGGTTCTGAAATCTTTTCTTCGGGTTATCTGGAAATAGATATTTGCAGTCTTACACAGGCATTTAAGACCTAGCGGTAAGACTGTGTTTAAAACACAGGATAAACGTCAACTTCAAACTGCTCTGCTTTGTGTTCGTTCACCTCATGATGTTGCATCTATGTTCAGATTCAGCGAGTTAGAAACACGTTTCTTCTAAAAGCTGCGTTTTGATATTCCAGAATGACTGAGACTAAAGGCGGTAATGAGAAATATCTTTCTTTAAAACAAAAACGCAGCTATCTAGCACAATGGTTGTCAAGCTGTGCAATCAACATACAGAGTTAAACTGATGTGGGTTTGCAGCAGTTCAGAAATCCTTTGCTTCGAGAATCTGGAGACAGATATTTCCAGCCATATACCGGCATATGAGAACTAACAGTAAGACTGCGTTTAAAACACTGGAGAAACGCCTAGTTCGAACTGCTCTGCCTTGTGTTCGTTACCTTAGGCAGTTGCATTTTTGTTTACATTCAGCGAGTTAGAAACACGTTTCTTCTAAAAGCTGCGTTTGGATATTCCAGAATGACTGAGACTAAAGGCCGTAATGAGAAATATCTTGCTCTAAAACAAAAACGCAGCTATCTAGCAGAATGGTTGTCAAGCTGTACAATCTTCTTACAGAGTAAAACTGACGTGTGTGTGCAGTAGTTCAGAAATCCTTTCGTTGGAGTATCTGAAAAAAAATATTTCCAGCCTTACACAGGCATTTAAGACCTAGCAGTAACACTGCATTTAAAACACAGGAGAAACGTCTAGTTCAAACTGAACTGATTTTATTCGTTCACCTTAGGAAGTTGTATCTATGTTTAGATTCAGCGATTTAGAAACACGTTTCTTCTAAAAGCAGCATTTGGATATTAAAGTGTGAAAGAGCCTGCAGGCCGTAATCAGAAAAATGTTGCCCTAAAACAAAAACACAGCTATCTAGCAGAATGGTGTCAAGCTGTTTAATCTTCTTATGGAGTTAAATTGATGTGTGTGTGCAGAGGTTCTGAAATCTTTTATTTGTTGAGTCTGGAAACAGATATTTCCAACCTTACCCAGGCATTTAAGACCTAGCAGTAAGACTGAGTTTAAAACACAGGAGAAACGTCTAGATCAAACTACTCTGCTTTGTGTTCTTTCACCTTAGGTAGTTGCATCTATGTTTAGATTCAGCGAGTTAGAAAGACGTTTCTTCTGAAAGCTGCGTTTTGATATTCCAGAATGACTGAGACTAAAAGCCGTAATTAGAAATATCTTGCTCTAAAACAAAAATGCAGCTATCTAGCAGAATGGTTGTCAAGCTCTACAATCAACATACAGAGTTAAACTGATGTGTTTTTGCTGCAGTTCAGAAATCCTTTGCTTCGAGAATCTGAAAACAGATATTTCCAGCCTTATACAGGCATATGAGAACAAACAGTAAGACTTCGTTTAAAACACTGGAGAAACGTCTAGTTCAAACTGCACTGATTTCTATTTGTTCACCTTAGGAAGTTGCATCTATGTTTAGATTCAGCGAATTATAAACATGTTTCTTCTAAAAGCAGCATTTGTACATTCCAGTGTGAAATAGCCTGCAGGCCGTAATCAGAAACATCTTGCTCTAAAACAAAAACGCAGCAATCTTACAGAATGGTTGTCAAGTGGTAAAATCATCTTATGCAGTTAAGTTGATGTGTGTGTGCAGAGGTTCTGAAATCTTTTCTTTGGGTAATCTGGAAACAGATATTTCCAGCCTTACACAGGCATTTAAGACTTAGCGGTAAGACTGCGTGTAAAACACAGGATAAACGTCAAGTTCAAACTGCTCTGCCTTGTGTTCGTTCACCTTAGGAAGTTGCATCTATGTTTAGATTCAGCGAGTTAGAAACACGTTTCTTCTAAAATCTGCGTTTGGATATTCCGGAATGACTGAGACTAAAGGCTGTAATGAGAAATATATTGCTCTAAAACAAAAACGCAGCTATCTAGCAGAATGGTTGTCAAGCTGTAAAATCATCTTATGGAGTTAAATTGATGTGTGTGTGCAGAGGTTCTGAAATCTTTTCTTTGGGGAATCTGGAAACACATATTTTCAGCCTTACCCCGGCATTTGAGACCTAGCATTAAGACTGCGTTTATAACACAGGAGAAACGTCTAGTTCAAACTTCTCTGCTTTGTGTTCGTTCACCTATGAAGTTGCATCTATGTTTAGATTCAGCGAGTTAGAAACACGTTTCTTCTAAAAGCAGCATTTGGATATTCCAGTGTGAAAGAGCCTGCAGGCGGTAATCAGAAACATCTTGCTCTAAAACAAAAACGAAGCTATCTATCAGAATGTTTGTCAAGCTGTAAAATCATCTTACAGAGTTAAACTGATGTGTGTTTGCAGCAGTTCAGAAATGCTTTGCTTCTAGAATCGGGAAACAGATATTTATAGCCATATACACTCATAAGAGGAATACCAGTAAGACTGCATTTAATACACTGGAGAGACGCCTATTTCAACCTGCTCTGCTTTGTGATCGTTTGCCTTAGGAAGTTGCATATATGTTTAGATTCATCGAGTTAGAAAAACGTTTCATCTAAAATCTGCGTTTCTATATTCCAGAGTGTGTGAGAGTAAAGGCCGTAATGAGAAATATCTTGCTCTAAAACAAAAACGCAGCTATCTAGCAGAATTGTTGTCAATCTGTACAATCTTTTTACAGAGTAAAACTGACGTGTGTGTGCAGTAGTTGAGAAATCCTTTCGTTGGAGAATCTGAAAACAGATTTTTCCAGCCTTATACAGGCATTTAAGACCTAGCGGTAAGACTGCGTTTAAAACACAGGAGAAACGTGTAGTTCAAACTGCACAGCTTTCTATTCGTTCACCTTAGGAAGTTGCATCTATGTTTAGATTCAGGGAGTTAGAAACACGTTTCTTTGAAAAGCTGCGTTTGCATATTCCAGAATGACTGAGACTGAAGGCGGTAATGAGAAATATCTTGCTGTAAACCAAAAACGCAGCTATCTAGCAGAATGGTTGTCAAGTGGTAAAATCATCTTATGGAGTTAAATTGATGTGTGTGTGCAGAGGTTCTGAAATCTTTTCTTCGGGTAACCTGGAAACAGATATTTCCAGCCTTACACAGTCATTTAAGACGTAGCAGTCAGACTGCATTTAAAAAACAGCATAAACGTCAAGTTCAAACTGTTCTGCTTTCTGTTCGTTCAACTTAGGAAGTTGCATCTATGTTTAGATTCAGCGAGTTAGAAACAGGTTTCTTCTAAAAGCTGCGTTTGTATATTCCATAATGACTGAGACTAAAGGCGCTAATGAGAAATATCTTGCTCTAAAACAAAAACGCAGCTATCTAGCAGAATGGTTGTCAAGCAGAGCAATCAACATACAGAGTTAAACTGATGTGTGTTTGCATCAGTTCAGAAATCCTTTGCTTCGAGAATCTGGAGACAGATATTTCCAGCCATATACAGGCATATGAGATCTCACCGTAAGACTGCGTTTAAAACAGTAGAGAAACGTCTAGTTCAAACTGCTCTGCTTTGTGTTCGTTCACCTTAGGAAGTTGCAACCATGTTTAGATTCAGCGAGTTAGAAACACGTTTCTTCTAAAAGCTGCGTTTGGATATTCCAGAATGACTGAGACTAAAGGCCGTAATGAGAAATATCTTGCTCAAACACAAAAACGCAGCTATCTAGCGGAATGGTTGTCAAGCTGTGTAATCCACATACAGAGTTAAACTGATATGTGTGTGCAGCAGTTCAGAAATCCTTTGCTTCGAGAATCTGAAGACAGATATTTCCAGCCATATACAGGCATATGAGAACTAACAGTAAGACTGCGTTTAAAACACTGGAGAAACGTCTAGTTCAAACTGCTCTGCTTTGTGTTCGTTCACCTTAGGAAGTTGCATCTATGTTTAGATTCAGCCAATTAGAAACACGTTTCTTCTAAAAGCTGCGTTTGGATATTGCAGAATGACTGAGACTCAAGGCCGTAATGAGAAATATCTTACTCTAAAACAAAAACGCAGCTATTCAGCATAATGGTGGTCAATCTGTACAATCTTCTTACAGAGTTAAACTGACGTGTGTGTGCAGTAGTTCAGAAATCCTTTCGTTGGAGAATCTGGAAACAGTTATTTCCAGCCTTATACAGGCATTTAAGACCTAGCGGTAAGACTGCATTTACAACACAGGAGAAACGTCTATTTCAAACTGCACTGCTTTTTATTCGTTCAACTTAGAAAGTTACATCTATGTTTAGATTCAGCGAGTTAGAAAGACGTTTCTTCTAAAAGCACCATGTGGATATTCCAGTGTGAAAGAGTCTGCAGGCCGCAATCAGAAACATCTTGCTCTAAATCAAAAACGCAGCTATCTAGCAGAATGGTTGTCAAGTTGTAAAATCATCTTATGGAGTTAAATTTATGTGTGTGTGCAGAGGCTCTGAAATCTTTTTTCGGATAATCTGGAAACAGATATTTCCAGCCTTAAACAGGCATATGAGAACTAACAATAATACTGCCTTTAAAACACTGGAGAAAAGACTAGTTCAAACTGCTCTGCTTTGTGTTCGTACACCTTAGGAAGGTTCATCTATGTTTAGATTCAGCGAGTTAGAAACACGTTTCTTCTAAAAGCAACATTTGGATATTCCAGTGTGAAAGGGCCTGCAGGCCGTAATCAGAAACATCTTGCTCTAAAACAAAAACGCAGCTATCTAGCAGAATGGTTGTCAAGTTGTAAAATCATCTTATGGAGTTAAATTGATGTGTGTGTGCAGAGGTTCTGAAATCTTTTCTTCGGGTAATCTGGAAACAGATATTTCCAGCCTTACACAGGCATTTCAGACCTTGCAGTAAGACTGCGTTTAAAACACAGGGTAAACACCAAGTTCAAACTGATCTGCTTTGTGTTCGTTCACCTTAGGAAGTTGCATACTTATTTACCTTCAGCGATATGAAACACGTTTCTTATAAAAGCAGCATTTGGATATTCCAGTGTGAAAGAGTCTGCAGGCGGTAAACAGAAACATCTTGCTCTAAAACAAAAACGAAGCTATCTATCAGAATGGGTGTCTAGCTATAAAATCATCTTACAGAGTTAAACTGAGGTGTGTTTGCAGCAGTTCAGAAATGCTTTTCTTCGAGAATCTGGAAACAGATATTTCCAGCCATATACACGCATAAGAGGACTACCAGTAAGACTGCGTTTAAAACACTAGAGAGACGTCTATTTCAACCTGCTCTGCTTTGTGATCGTTTACCTTAGGAAGTTGCATATATGTTTAGATTCAGCGAGTTAGAAAAACGTTTCTTCTAAAATCTGCGTTTGGATATTCCAGAATGACTGACACTAAAGGCCGTAATGAGAAATACCTTGCTCTAAAACAAAAACGCAGCTATCTAGCACAATGGTTATCAAGCTGTAAAATTTTCTTACAGAGTTAAACTGACTTGTGAGTGCAGTAGTTCAGAAATCCTTTCGTTGGATAATCTGGAAACAGATATTTCCAGCCTTATACAGGCATTTAAGACCTAGCAGTAAGACTGCGTTTAAAACAGAGGAGAAACATCTAGTTCAAACAGCACTGCTTTCTGTTCGTTCACCTTAGGAAGTTGCATCTATGATTAGATTCAGCGAGTTAGAAACACGTTTCTTCTAAAAGCAGCCTTTGGATATTCCAGTGTGAAAGAGCCTGCAGGCCGTAATCAGAAACATCTTGCTCTAAAACAAAAACGCAGCTATCTAGCAGAATGGTTGTCAAGGTGTAAAATCATCTTATGGAGTTAAATTGATGTGTGTGTGCAGAGGATCTGAAATCTTTTCTTCCGGTAATCTGGAAACAGATATTTCCAGCCATACACAGGCATTTAAGACCTAGCAGTAAGACTGCGTTTAAAACACAGGATAAACGTCAAGTTCAAACTGCTCTGCTTTGAGTTCGTTAACCTTAGGAAGTTGCATCTATGTTTAGATTCAGCGAGTTAGAAACACGTTTCTTCTAAAAGCTGCGTTTGGAGATTCCAGAATGACTAAGACTAAAGGCTGTAATGAGTAATATCTTGCTCTAAAACAAAAACGCAGCTACATAGCACGATGGTTGTCAAGCTGTGCAATCGACATACAGAGTTAAACTGACGTGTGTTTGCAGCAGTTCAGAAATGCTTTGCTTCGAGAATCTGGACACAGATATTTCCAGCCATATACATGCAAATGAGAACTAACAGTAAGACTGCGTTTAAAACACTGGAGAAACGTCTATTTCAAACTGCTCTGCTTTGTGTTCGTTCACTCTAGGAAGTTGCATATATGTTTAGTTTCAGCGAGTTAGAAAAACGTTTCTTCTAAAAGCTACGTTTGGATATTCCAGAATGACTGAGACTAAAGGCCGTAATGAGAAATACCTTGCTCTAAAACAAAAACGCAGCTATCTATCAGAATGGTTGTCAAGCTGTACAATCTTCTTACAGAGTTAAACTGACGTGTGTGTGCAGCAGTTCAGAAATCCTTTCGATGGAGAATCTGGAAACAGATATTTCCAGCCATTAACAGGCTTATAAGAACTAGCAGTAAGACTGCGTTTAAAACACTGGAGAAACGACTATTTCAAACTGCTCTGCTTTGTGTTCGTTCACTATAGGAAGTTGCATATATGTTTAGATTCAGCGAGTAAGAAACACGTTTCTTCTAAAAGCATCGTTTGGATATTCCAGTGTGAAAGGGCCTTCAGGCCGTAATCAGAAACATCTTGCTCTAAAACAAAAACGCAGCTATGTAGCAGAATGGTTGTGAAGTTGTAAAATCAACTTATGCAGTTAAATTGATGTGTGTGTGCAGAGGTTCTGAAATCTTTCCTCGGGTAACATGGAAACAGATATTTCCAGCCTTACACAGGCATTTCAGACCTTGCAGTAAGACTGCCTTTAATACACAGGGTAAACACCAAGTTCAAACTGCTCTGCTTTGTGTACGTTCACCTTAGGAAGTTGCATCTATGTTTAGATTCAGCGAATTAGAAACACGTTTCTTCTAAAAGCTGCGTTTGGATATTCCAGAATGACTGAGACTAAAGGCCGTAATGAAAAATATCGTGCTCTAAAACAAAAACGCAGCTATCTAGCAGAATGGTTGTCAAGCTGTACAATCTTCTTACAAAGTTAAACTGATCTGTGTTTGCAGCAGTTCAGAAATCCTTTGCTTCGAGAATCTGGAGACAGATATTTCCTGCCATTTACAGGCATTTAAGACCTAGCGGTAAGACTGCATTTAAAACACAGGAGAAACGTGTATTTCAAACTGCACTCCTTTCTATTCGTTCACCTTAGGAAGTTGCATCTATGTTTAGATTCAGCGAGTTTGAAACATGTTTCTTCTAAAAACAGCATTTGAATATTCCAGTGTGAAAGACCTGCAGGCCGCAATCAGAAACATCTTGCTCTAAAACAAAAACGCAGCTATCTAGCAGAATGGTTGTCAAGTTGTAAAATCAGCTTACGGAGATAAATTGATGTGTGTGTGCAGAGGTTCTGAAATCTTTTCTTCGGATAATCTGGAAACAGATATTTCCAGCCTTACACAGACATATGAGAACTAACAGTAAGTCTGCCTTTAAAACACAGGAGAAACGTCTAGTTGAAACTGCTATTCTTTGTGTTCATTCACCTTAGGAAGTTCCATCTATGTTTAGATTCAGCGAGTTAGAAACATGTTTCTTCTAAAAGCAGCATTTGGATATTCCAGTGTGAAAAACCTGCAGGCCGCAATCAGAAACATCTTGCTCTAAAACAGAAACGCAGCCATCTAGCAGAAT
Source organism: Sapajus apella (assembly GCF_009761245.1). Taxonomy (NCBI): domain Eukaryota; kingdom Metazoa; phylum Chordata; class Mammalia; order Primates; family Cebidae; genus Sapajus; species Sapajus apella. The sequence goes on from NW_022437387.1 coordinate 9,032, forward strand.
GGTTGTCAACCTGTGCAATCAACATACAGAGTTAAACTGATGTGTGTTTGCAGCAGATAAGAAATCCTTTGCTTCGAGAATCTGGAGACAGATATTTCCATCCATATACAGGCATATGAGATGTAACAGTAAGACTGCGTTTAAAACACTGGAGAAACGTCTTGTTCAAACTGCTCTGCTTTGTGTTCGTTCATCTTAGGAAGTAGCAACTATGTTTAGATTCAGCGAGTTAGAAACACGTTTCTTCTAAAAGCTGCGTTTGGATATTCCATAATGACTGAGATTAAAGGCGCTAAAGAGAAATATCTTGCTCAATACAAAAACGCAGCTATCTACCAAAATGTTTGTCAAGCTGTGCAATCAACATACAGAGTTAAAGTGATGTGCGTTTGCAGCAGTTCAGAAATCCTTTGCTTCGAGAATCTGGAAACAGATATTTCCATCCACATACAGGTATATGAGAACTAACAGTAACACTGTGTTTAAAACACTGGAGAAACGTCTAGTTCAAACTGCTCTGCTTTGTGTTCGTTCACCTTAGGAAGTTGCATCTATGTTTAGATTCAGCGACTTAGAAACACGTTTCTTCTCAAAGCTGCGTTTGGATATTCCAGAATGACTAAGACTAAAGGCCGTAATGAGAAATATCTTGCTCTAAAACAAAAACGTAGCTATTTAGCAGAATGGTTGTCAAGCTCTACAATCTTCTTACAGAGTTAAACCGACGTGTGTGTGCAGTAGTTCAGAAATCCTTTCGTTGGAGAATCTGGAAACTGATATTTCCAGCAATATACAGGTTTATAAGAACTAGAAGTAAGACTGAGTTTAAAACAGACGAGAAACATCTAGTTCAAACTGCTCTGCTTTGTGTTCATTCACCTTAGGAAGTTGCATCTATGTTTAGATTCAGCAAGTTAGAAACACGTTTCTTCTAAAAGCTGCGTTTGGTTATTCCAGTTTGACAGAGCCTGTAGGCCGTAATCAGAAACATCTTGCTCTAAAACAAAAACGAAGCTATCAAGCAGAATGGTTATCAAGCTGTAAAATCATATTACAGAGTTAAACTGATGTGTGTTTGCAGCAGTTCAGAAAGGCTTTGCTTCGAGAATCTGGAGACAGATATTTCCAGCCATATACACGCATAAGAAGACTACCAGTAAGACTGCGTTTAAAACACTGGAGAGACGTCTATTTCAACCTGCTCTGCTTTGAGATCGTTTACATTAGGAAGTTGCATCTATGTTTAGATTCAGCGAGTTAGAAAAACGTTTCTTCTAAAATCTGCATTTGGATATTCCAGAGTGTGTGAGAGTAAAGGCCGTAATGAGAAATATCTTGCTCTAAAACAAAAACGCAGCTATCTTGTAGAATGGTTGTCAATCTGTGCAATCTTCTTACAGAGTGAAACTGACGTGTGTGTGCAGTAGTTCAGAAATTCTTTCGTTGGAGAATCTGGAAACAGATATTTCCAGCCTTATACAGTCATTTAAGAAAAAGCTGTAAGACTGCGTTTAAAACACAGGAGAAACGTCTAGTTCAAACTGCACTGCTTTCTATTCGTTCACCTTAGGAAGTTGCATCTATGTTTAGAATCAGCGAGTTAGAGAAACGTTTCTTCTAAAAGCAGCATTTAGATATTCCAGTGTGAAAGAGCCTGCAGGCCGTAATCAGAAGCATCTTGCTCTAAAACAAAAACGCAGCTATCTAGCAGAATGGTTGTCAAGTTGTAAAATCATCTTATGGAGTCAAATTGATTTGTGTGTGCAGTGGTTCTGAAATCTTTTCTTCGTGTAACCTGGAAACAGATATTTCCAGCCTTACAGAGGCATTTAAGACCTAGCAGTCAGACTGCATTTAAAACACAGGATAAACGTCAAGTTCAAACTGCTCTGCATTGTGCTCGTTCACCTTAGGAAGTTGAATCTATGTTTACATTCAGCGAGTTAGAAACACCTTTCTTCTAAAAGCTGCGTTTGGATATTCAGGAATGACTGAGACTAAAGGCGGTAATGAGAAATATCTTGCTCTAAAACAAAAACGCAGATATCTAGCAGAATGGTTGTCAAGCTGTGCGATCAACATACAGAGTTAAACTGATGTGTGTTTGCAGCAGTTCAGAAATCCTTTGCTTCGAGAATCTGGAGACAGATATTTCCTGCCATTTACAGGCATATGAGAACTAACAGTAAGACTGCGTTTAAAACACTGGAGAAACGACTAGTTCAAACTGCTCTGCTTTGTGTTCGTTCACCTTAGGAAGTTGCATCTATGTTTAGATTCAGCGAATTAGAAACACGTTTCTTCTAAAAGCTGCGTTTGGATATTCCAGAATGACTGAGACTAAAGGCCGCAATGAGAAATATCTTGCTCTAAAACAAAAAAGCAGCTATCCAGCAGTACGGTTGTCAATCTGTACAATCTTCTTACAGAGTTAAACTGACGTGTGTGTGCAGTAGTTCACAAATCCTTTCGTTGGAGAATCTGGAAACAGATATTTCCAGCCTTATACAGGCATTTAAGACCTAGCGGTAAGACTGCATTTAAAACACAGGAGAAACGTGTACTTCAAACTTCACTGCTTTCTATGCGTTCACCTTAGGAAGTTGCATCTATGTTTAGATTCAGCGAGTTAGAAACACCTTTCTTCTAAAAGCAGCATTTGGATATTCCAGTGTGAAAGAGCCTGCATGCCGTTATCAGAAACATCTTGCTCTAAAACAAAAACGCAGCTATCTAACAGAATGGTTGTCAAGTTGTAAAATCATCTTATGGAGTTAAATTGATGTGTGTGTGCAGAGGTTCTGAAAACTTTTCTTCGGGTAACCTGTAAAAAGATATTTCCAGCCTTACACAGGTATTTAAGACCTAGCAGTCAGACTGCGTTTAAAACACAGGAAAAACGTCAAGTTCAAACTGCTCTACTTTGTGTTCGTTCACCTTGGGAAGTTGCATCTACGTTGACATTCAGCGAGTTAGAAACACGTTTCTTCTAAAAGTTGCGTTTGGGTATTCCAGAATGACTGAGACTAAAGGCCGTAATGAGAAATATCTTGCTCTAAAACAAAAACGCTGTTATCTAGCAGAATGGTTGTCAAGCTGTGCTATCAAGAAACAGAGTTAAACTAATGTGTGTTTGCAGCAGTTCAGAAATCCTTTGCTTCGAGAATCTGAAGACAGATATTTCCAGCCTTATACAGGCATATGAGAACTAACAGTAAGACTTCGTTTAAAGCACTGGAGAAACGTCTAGTTCAAACTGCTCTGCTTTGTGTTCCTTCACCTTACGAAGTTGCGTCTATGTTTAGATTCAGCGAGTTAGAAACACGTTTCTTCTAAAAGCTGCGTTTGGATATTCCAGAATGACGGAGACTAAAGGCCGAAATGAGAAATATCTTGCTCTAAAACAAAAACGCAGCTATCTAGCAGAATGGTTGTCAATCTGTACAATCTTCTTACAGAGTGAATCTGACGTGTGTGTGCAGTAGTTCAGAAATCCTTTCGTTGGATAATCTGGAAACAGATACTTCCAGCCTTATACAGGCATTTAAGACCTAGCGGAAAGACTGCGTTTAAAGCACAGGAGAAACGTCTAGTTCAAACTGCACTGCTTTCTATTCGTTCACCTTAGGAAGTTGCATCTATGTTTAGATTCAGGGAGTTAGAAACACCTTTCTTCTAAAAGCTGCGTTTGGATATTCCAGAATGACTGAGACTAAAGGCGGTAATGAGAAATATCTTGCTCTAAAACAAAAACGCAGCTATCTTGCAGAATGGTTGTCAAGCTGTAAAATCTTCTTACAGAGTTAAACTGACATATGTGTGCAGTAGTTCAGAAATCCTTTCCTTGGAGAATCTGGAAGCAGATATTTCCAGCAATATACAGGCTTATAAGAACTAGAAGTAAGACTGAGTTTAAAACAGACGAGAAACATCTAGTTCAAACTGCTCTGCTTTGTGTTCATTCACCTTAGGTAGTTGCATCTATGTTTAGATTCAGCGCGTTAGAAACACGTTTCTTCTAAAAGCTGCGTTTGGATATTCCAGAATGACTGAGACTAAAGGCGCTAATGAGAAATATCTTGATCTAAAACAAAAACGCACCTATCTAGCAAAATGTTTGTCAAGCTGTGCAATCAACATACAGAGTTAAACTGATGTGTGATTGCAGCAGTTCAGAAATCCTTTACTCTGAGAATCTGGAAACAGATATTTCCAGCCATATACTGGCATATGAGAACTAGCAGTAAGACTGCCTTGAAAACACTGCAGAAACATCTAGTTCAAACTGCTGTGCTTTGTGTTCGTTCACCATAGGAAGTTGCATCTATGTTTAGATTCAGCGAGTTAGAAACACGTTTCTTCTAAAAGCTGCGTTTTGGTATTCCAGAATGACTGAGACTAAGGGCCGTAATGAGAAATATCTTGCTCTAAAATAAAAATACAGCTATCTAGCAGAATGGTTGTCAAGCTGTACAATCTTCTTACAGAGTTAAACTGACGTGTGTGTGCAGAAGTTAAGAAATCCTTTCTTTGGAGAATGTGGAAACAGATATTTCCAGCCTTATACACGCATTTAGGAACTATCAGTAAGACTGCGTGTAAAACACAGGAGAAACGTCAAGTTCAAACTGCACTGCTTTCTTTTCGTTCACCTTAGGAAGTTGCATCTATGCTTAGATTCAGCGAGTTAGAAACACGTTTCTTCTAAAATCTGCATTTGGATATTCCAGAGTGTGTGAGAGTAAAGGCCATAATGAGAAATATCTTGCTCTAAAAAATAAAACAGCTATCTAGCAGAATGGTTGTCAAGTTGTAAAATCATCTTATAGAGTTAAATTCATGTGTGTTTGCAGAGGTTCTGCAATCTTTTCTTCGGGTAATCTGGAAACAGATATTTGCAGAAATACACACGCATTTAAGACCTAGCAGTAAGACTGCGTTTAAAACACAGGATAAACGTCAAGTTCAAACTGTTCTGCTTTGTGTTCGTTCACCTTAGGAAGTTGCATCTATGTTTAAATTCAGCGAGTTGGAAACACGTTTCTTCTAAAAGCAGCATTGGGATATTCCAGTGTGAAAGAGCCCACAGGCCGTAATCAGAAACATCTTGCTCTAAAACGAAAACACAGCTATCTAGCAGAATGGTTGTCAAGTTGTAAAATCATCTTATGGAGTTAAATTGACGTGTGTGTGCAGAGGTTGTGAAATCTTTTCTTCGGGTAATCTGGAAACAGATATTTCCAGCCTTACACAACCATATGAAAACTATCAGTAAGACTGCCTTTAAAACACTGGAGAAACGTCTAGTTCAAACTGCTCTGCTTTGTGTTCCTTCACATTAGGAAGTTGCATCTTTGTTTAGATTCAGCGAGTTAGAAACACGTTTCTTCTAAAAGCTGCATTGGGATATTCCAGAATGACTGAGACTAAAGGCGCTAATGAGAAATATCTTGCTCTAAAACAAAAACGAAGCTATCTAGCAGAATGGTTGTCAAGCTGTGCAATCAACATACAGAGTTAAACTGATGTGTGTTTGCAGCAGTTCAGAAATCCTTTGCTTCGAGAATCTGGAGACAGATATTCCCAGCCATATACAGGCATATGAGAACTAACAGTAAGACTGTGTTTAAAACACTGCAGAAACGTCTAGTACAAACTTCTCTTCTTTGTGTTCATTCACCTTAGGAAGTTACATACATCTTTACCTTCAGCGAGTTAGAAACACGTTTCTTCTAAAAGCTGCGTTTGGATATTCCAGTGTGACAGAGCCTGTAGGCCCTAATCAGAAACATCTTGCTCTAAAACAAAAACGCAGCTTCTAGCAGAATGGTTGTCAAGCTGTAAAATCATCTTACAGAGTTAAACTGATGTGCGTTTGCAGCAGTTCATAAATGCTTTGCTTCGAGAATCCGGAAACAGATATTGCCTGCCATATACACGCATGAGATAACTGCCAGTAAGACTGCGTTTAAAACACTAGAGAGACGTCTATTTCAACCTGTTCTGCTTTGTGATCGTTCACCTTAGGAAGTTGCATCTATGTTTAGATTCAGCGAGTTAGAAAAACGTTTCTTCTAAAATCTGCGTTTGGATATTCCAGAGTGTTTGAGAGTAAAGGCTGTAATGTGAAATATCTTGCTCTAAAACAAAAACGCAGCTATCTAGCACAATGGTTGTCAAGTTGTAAAATCATCTTATAGAGTTAAATTCATGTGTGTTTGCAGCGGTTCTGGAATCTTTTCTTCGGGTAATCTGGAAAAAGATATTTCCAGCCTTACACACGCATTTAAGACCTAGCAGTAAGACTGCGTTTAAAACACAGGATAAACGTCAAGTTCAAACTGTTTTGCTTTGTGTTCGTTCACCTTAGGAAGTTGCATCTATGTTTAGATTCAGCGAGTGAGAAACATGTTTCTTCTAAAACCAGCATGTGGATATTCTAGTGTGAAAGAGCCTGCAGACCGTAATCAGAAACATCTTGCTCTAAAACGAAAACGCAGCTATCAGCAGAATGGTTGTCAAGTGGTAATATCATCTTAGGGAGTTAAATTGACGTGTGTTCAGAGGTTCTGAAACCTTTTCTTCGGGTTATCTGGCAACAGATATTTCCAGCCTTACACAGGCATTTAAGACCTAGCAGTAAGACTGCGTTTAAAACACAGGATAAACAACAAGTACAAACTGCTCTGCTTTGTGTTCGTTCACCTTAGGAAGTTGCATCTATGTTTAGATTCAGCGAGTTAGAAACACGTTTCTTCTAAAATCTGCGTTTGGATATTCCAGAAGACTGAGACTAAAGGCGGCAATGAGAAATATCTTGCTATAAAACAAAAACGCAGCTATCTAGCAGAATGGTTGTCAAGTTGTGCAATCAACATACAGAGTTAAACTGATGTGTGTTTGCAGCAGTTCAGAAATACTTTGCTTCGAGGATCTGGGAACAGATATTTCCAGCCATACCCAGGCATTTAAAACCTAGTAGTAAGAATGCGTTTAAAACACTGGAGAAATGTCTAGTTCAAACTTCTCTGCTTTGTGTTCGTTCAACTTAGGACGTTGCATCTATGTTTAGATTCAGCGAGTTAGAAACACGTTTCTTCTAAAAGCTGTGTTTGGAGATTCCAGAATGACTGAGACTAAAGGCGGTAAGGTGAAATATCTTGCTCTAAAACAAAAATGCAGCTATCTAGCAGAATGGTTGTCAGGCTGTGCAGTCAACATACAGAGTTAAACTGATGTGCTTTTGCAGCAGTTCAGAAATCCTTTGCTTCGAGATCTGGAAACAGATATTTCCAGCCTTATACAGGCATTTAAGAACAAGCGTAAGACTGCGTTTTAAACACAGGAGAAACGTGTATTTCAAACTGCACTGCTTTCTATTCGTTCACCTTAGGAAGTTGCATCTATGTTTAGCTTCAGCGAGTTAGAAACACGTTTCTTCTAAAAGCTGCGTTTGGATATTCCAGAATGCCTGAGACTAGAGGCCGTAATGAGAAATATCTTGCTCTAAAACAAAAACGCAGCTATC
>NW_022437387.1:16569-57035 GCF_009761245.1 Sapajus apella
AGGCCGTAATGAGAAATATCTTGCTCTAAAACAAAAACGCAGCTATCTAGCAGAATGGTTGTCAAGCTGTACAATCTTCTTACAGAGTTAAACTGACGTGTGTGTGCAGTAGTTCAGAAATCCTTTCGATGGAGAATCTGGAAACAGATATTTCCAGCCATATACAGGCTTATAAAACTAGCAGTAAGACTGCGTTTAAAACACAGGAGTAACATCTAGTTCAAACTGCTCTGATTTTTGTTCGTTTACCTCAGGAAGTTGCATCTATGTTTAGATTCAGCGAGTTAGAAACACCTTTCTTCTAAAAGCAGCGTTTGGAAATTCCAAGGTGAAAGAGCCTGCAGGCCGTAATCAGAAACATCTTGCTCTAAACAAAAACGCAGCTATCTAGCAGAATGGTTGTCAAGTTGTAATATCATCTTATGCAATTAAATTGATGTGTGTGCAGAGGTTCTGAAATCTTTTCTTCGGGTAATCTGGAAACAGATATTTCCAGCCTTACACAGGCATTTAAGACCTAGCAGTAAGTCTGCGTTTAAAACACAGGATAAACGTCAAGTTCTAACTGTTCTGCTTTGTGTTCGTTCACCTTAGGAAGTTGCATCTATGTTTAGATTCAGCGAGTTAGAAACACATTTCTTCTAAAAGCAGCATTTGGATATTCCAGAATGACTGAGACTAAAGGCGGTAATGAGAAATATCTTGCTCTAAAACAAAAACGCAGCTATCTAGGAGAATGGTTGTCAAGCTGTGCAATCAATATAGAGAGTTAAACTGATGTGTGTTTGCAGAAGTTCAGAAATACTTTGCTTCGAGAATCTGGAGACAGATATTTGCTGCCATATACAGGCTTAGGAAAACTAACAGTAATACTGCGTTTAAAACACTGGAAAAACGTCTAGTTCAAACTGCTCTGCTTTGTGTTCGTTCACCTTAGGAAGTTGCATCTATGTTTAGATTCAGCGAGTTAGAAACACGTTTCTTCTAAAAGCAGCATTTGGGTATTCCAGTGTGAAAGAGCCTGCAGGCCGTAATCAGGAACATCTTGCTCTATAACAAAAACGCAGCTAACTAGCAGAATCGTTGTCAAGTTGTAAAATCATCTTATGGAGTTTAATTGATGTGTGTGTGCAGAGGTTCTGAAATCTTTTCTTCGGGTAATCTGGAAACAGATATTTCCAGCCTTACACAGGCATTTGAGACCTTGCAGTAAGACTCCGTGTAAAACCCAGGATAAATACCAAGTTCAAACTGCTCTGCTTTGTGTTCGTTAACCTAAGGAAGTTGCACCTATGTTTAGATTCAGAGAGTTAGAAACACGTTTCTTCTAAAAGCTGCGTTTGGATATTCCAGAATGACTGAGACTAAAGGCGGTAATGAGAAATAACTTGCTCTAAAACAAAAACGCAGCTATCTAGCAGAATGGTTGTCAGGCTGTACAATCTTCCTACAAAGTTAAACTGATGTGTGTTTGCAGCAGTTCAGAAATCCTTTGCTTCGAGCATCTGGAGACAGATATTTCCTGCCATATAGAGGCATATGAGATCTAATAGTAAAACTGCGTTTAAAACACTGGGAAACGTCTAGTTCAAACTGCTCTGCTTTGTGTTCGTTCACCTTAGGAAGTTGCAACTATGTTTAGATTCAGAGAGTTAGAAACACGTTTCTTCTAAACGCTGCGTTTGGATATTCCAGAATGACTGAGACTGAAGACCGTAATGAGAAATATCTTGCTCTAAAAAAAAACGCAGCTATCTAGCAAAATGGTTGTCAAGCTGCACAATCTTCTTACAGAGTTAAACTGACGTGTGAGTGCAGTAGTTCAGAAATCGTTTTGTTGTAGAATCTGGAAACAGATATTTCCAGCCTTATACAGGCCTTTAAGACCTAGCAGTAAGATTGCATTTAAAACACAGGAGAAACATCTAGTTCAAACTGCACTGCTTTCTGTTCGTTCACCATAGGAAGTTGCATCTATGATTAGATTCAGCGAGTTAGAATCACGTTTCTTCTAAAAGCAGCATTTGGATATTCCAGTGTGAAAGGGCCTGCAGGCCGTAATCAGAAACATCTTGCTCTAAAACAAAAACGCAGCCATATAGCAGAATGGTTGTCGAGCTGTACAATCTTCTTATACAGTTAAACTGACGTGTGTGTGCAGTAGTTCAGAAATCCTTTCGTTGGACAATCTGGAAAGAGATATTTCCAGCCTTATATAGGCATAGGAGAACTAACAGTAAGACTGCCTTTAAAACACTGGAGAAAAGTCTAGTTCAAACTGCTCTGCTTTGTGTTCGTACAGCTTAGGAAGTTGCATCTATGTTTAGATTCAGCGAGTTAGAAAGACATTTCTTTTAAAAGCAGCATTTGGATATTCCAGTGTGAAAGGGCCTGCAGGCCATAATCAGAAACATCATGCTCTAAAACAAAAACGCTGCTATCTAGCAGAATGGTTGTCAAGCTGTAAAATCATCTTATGTAGTTAAATTGATGTGTGTGTGCAGAGGTTCTGAAATCTTTTCTTCGGGTTGTCTGGAAACAGATATTTCCAGCCTTACACAGGCATTTAAAACCTTGCAATAAGACTGCGTTTAAAACACAGGATAAACACCAAGTTCAAACTGCTCTGCTTTGTGTTCGTTCACCTTAGGAAGTTGCATCTATGTTTACATTCAGCGAGTTAGAAACACGTTTCTTCTAAAAGCTGCGTTTGGATATTCCAGAATGACTGAGACTAAAGGCCCTAATGAGAAATATCTTGCTCTAAAACAAAAACGCAGCTATCTGGCAGAATGGTTGTCAAGCTGTACAATCTTCTTATAGAGTTAAACTGACGTGTGTGTGCAGTAGTTCAAAAATCCTTTCATTGGAGAATCTGGAAACAGATATTTCCAGCCATAAACAGGCTTATAAGAACTAGCAGTAAGACTGCGTTTAAAACACAGGAGAAACGTTTAGATGAAACTACTCTGCTTTGTGTTCGTTCACCTTAGGTAGTTGCATCTATGTTTAGATTTAGCGAGTTAGAAACACCTTTCTTCTAAAAGCAGCGCTAGGAAATTGCAGGGAGAAACAGCCTGCGGGCCATAATCAGAAACATCTTGCTCTAAACAAAAACGCAGCAATGTAGCAGAATGGTTGTCAAGTTGTAATATCATCTTATGGAGTTAAATTGATGTGTGTGTGCAGAGGTTCTGAAATCTTTTCTTCGGGTAATCTGGAAACAGATATTTCCACCCTTACACAGGCATTTAAGACCTAGCAGTAAGTCTGCATTTAAAACACAGGATAAACTTCAAGTTCAAACTGTTCTGCTTTGTGTTCGTTGACCTTAGGAATTTGCATCTATGTTTAGATTCAGCGAGTTAGAAACACGTTTCTTCTAAAAGCTGCGTTTGGATATTCCAGAGTGACTGAGACTAAAGGCGGTAATGAGAAATATCTTGCTCTAAAACAAAAACGCAGCTATCTAGGAGAATGGTTGTCAAGCTGTGCAATCAACATACAGAGTTAAACTGATGTGTGTTTGCAGCATTTCGGAAATCCTTTGCATCGAGAATCTGAAGACAGATATTTCCAGCCATATACAGGCATATGAGAACTAAAAGTAAGACTGCGTTTAAAACACTGGAGAAGCGTCTAGTTCAAACTGCTCTGGTTTGTGTTCGTTCAACTGAGGAAGTTGCATCTATGTTTAGATTCAGCGAGTTAGAAACCCGTTTCTTCTAAAAGCTGCGTTTGGGTATTCCGGAGTGACTGATACTAAAGGTTATAATGAGAAATATCTTGCTCTAAAACAAAAACGCAGCTATCTAGGAGAATGGTTGTCAAGCTGTGCAATCAATATAGAGAGTTAAACTGATGTGTGTTTGCAGCAGTTCAGAAATCCTTTGCTTCGAGAATCTGGACACAGATATTTCCAGCCATATACCGGCATATGGTAACTAACTGTAAGACTGCGTTTAAAACACAGGAGGAACATTTAGTAAAACTGCTCTGTTTTGTGTTCTTTCACCTTAGGTACTTGCATCTATGTTTTGATTCAGCGAGTTAGAAAACCGTTTCTTCTAAAATCTGTGTTTTGATATTCCAGAATGACTGAGACTAAAGGCCGTAATGAGAAATATCTTGCTCTAAAACAAAAACGCAGCTATCTAGCACAATGGTTATCAAGCTGTAAAATCTTCTTACAGAGTTAAACAGACGTGTGAGTGCAGTAGTTCAGAAATCCTTTCGTTGGAGAATCTGGAAACAGATATTTCCAGCCTTATACAGGTATTTAAAACCTAGCAGTAAGACTACGTTTAAAACACAGGAGAAACATCTAGTTCAAACTGCACTGCTTTCTGTTCGTACACCTTAGGAAGTTGCATCTATGATTAGATTCAGCGAGTTAGAAACACGTTTCTTCTAAAAGCAGCCTTTGGATATTCCAGTGTGAAAGAGCCTGCAGGCCGTAATCAGAATCATCTTGCTCTGAAACAAAAATGCAGCTATCTAGCAGAATGGTTGTCAAGCTGTACAATCAACTTACACAGTTAAACTGATGTGTGTTTGCAGCAGTTCAGAAATCCCTTGCTTCGAGGATCTGGGAACAGATATTTCTGGCCGTACCCAGTCATTTAAGACCTAGCAGTAAGAATGCCTTTAAAACACTGGAGAAACGTCTAGTTCAAAGTGCTCTGCTTTGTGTTCATTCACCTTAGGAAGTTGCATCTATGTTTAGATTCAGCGAGTTAGAAACACGTTTCTTCTAAAAGCTGCGTTTGGATATTCCAGAATGACTGAGACTATAGGCCGTAATGAGAAATATCTTGCTCTAAAACAAAAACGCAGCTATCTAGCAGAATGGTTGTCAAGCTGTACAGTCTTCTTACAGAGTTAAACTGACGTGTGTTTGAAGCAGTTCAGAAATCCTTTGCTTTCAGAATCTGGAAACTGATATTTCCAGCCATATACAGGCATATGAGAAATACCAGTAAGACTGCGTTTAAAACACTGGAGAAACCTCTTTCTCAAGCTGCTCTGCTTTGTGTTCGTCCACCTTAGGAAGTTGCCTCTATGTTTAGAGTCAGCGAATTAGAGAAACTTTTCTTCTAAACTCCGCGTTTGGATATTCCAGAGTGACTGAGACTAAAGGCTGTGATGAGAAATCTCTTGCTCTAAAAAATAACGCAGCTATCTAGCAGAATGGTTGTCAAGCTATAAAATCATCTTATAGAGTTAAATTGATGTGTGTGTGCAGAGTTTCTGAAATCTTTTCTTTGGGGAATCTGGAAGCAGATATTTTCAGCCTTACCCAGGCATTTCAGTCCTAGCAGGAAGACTGCGTTTAAAACACAGGAGAAACGACTAGCTCAAACTACTCTGCTTTGTGTTCGTTCACCTTAGGAAGTTGTATCTATGTTTAGATTCAGCGAGTTAGAAACACGTTTCTTCTAAAAGCTGCGTTTGGATATTCCAGAATGACTGAGACTAAAGGCAGTAATGAGAAATATCTTGCTCTAAAACAAAAATGCAGCTATCTAGCAGAATGGTTGTCAAGCTGTGCTATCAACATACAGAGTTAAACTGATGTTTGTTCGCAGCAGTTCAGAAATCCTTTGCTTCGAGAATCTGAAGACAGATATTTGCAGCCGTATACAGGCATATGAGAACTAACAGTAAGACTGCGTTTAAAACACTGGAGAAACGTCTAGTTCAAACTGCTCTGCTTTGTGTTCGTTCACCTTAGGAAGTTGCATCTATGTTTAGATTCAGCGAGTTAGAAACACGTTTCTTTTAAATCTGCGTTTGGATATTCCAGAATGACTGAGACTAAAGGCCGTAATGAGAAATATCTTGCTCTAAAACAAAAAGGCAGCTCTCTATCAGAATGGTTGTCAAGCTTAACAATCTTCTTATACAGTTAAACTGACGTGTGAGAGCAGCAGTTCAGAAATCCTTTCGTTGGAGAATCTGGAAACAGATATTTCCAGCCTTATACAGGCATTTAAGATCTTGCAGTAAGACTGCGTTTAAAACACAGGAGAAACATCTAGTTCAAACTGCACTGCTTTGTGTTCGTTCACCATATGAAATGGCATCTATGTTTAGATTCAGTGAGTCAGAAACACTTTTCTTCTAAAAGCAGCCTTTGGATATTCCAGTGTGAAAGAGCCTGCAGGCCGTAATCAGAAACATCTTGTTCTAAAACAAAAACGCTGCTATCTAACAGAATGGTTGTCAAGTTGTAAAATCATCTTATGGAGTTAAATTGATGTGTGTGTGCAGAGGTTCTGAAAACTTTTCTTCAGGTAACCTGGAAACAGATATTACCAGCCTTACACAGGCATTTAAGACCTAGCAGTCAGACTGCGTTTAAAACACAGGATAAACGTCAAGTTCAAACTGCTCTGCTTTGTGTTCGTTCACCTTAGGAAGTTGTATCTATGTTTAGATTCAGCGAGTTAGAAACACGTTTCTTCTAAAATCTGCGTTTGAATATTCCAGAATGACTGAGACTAAAGGCCATAATGAGAAATAATTTGCTCTAAAACAAAAACGCTTCTATCTAGCAGAATGGTTGTCAAGCTGTACAATCTTCTTACAAAGTTAAACTGGCGTGTGTGTGCAGTAGTTCAGAAATTCTTTCGTTGGAGAATCTGGAAACAGATATTTCCAGCCATACACAGGATTATAAGAACTAGCAGTAAGACTGCGTTTAAAACACAGGATAAACGTCAAGTTCAAACTGCTCTGCTTTGTGTTCGTTCACCTTAGGAAGTTGCATCTATGTTGAGATACAGCGTGTTAGAAACACGTTTTTTCCAAAAGCTGCATTTGGATATTCCAGAATGACTGAGACTAAAGGCAGTAATGAGAAATATCTTGCTCTAAAACAAAAACGCAGCTATCTAGCAGAATGCTTGTCAAGCTGTGCTACCAACATACAGAGTTAAACTGATGTGTGTTTGCAGCAGATAAGAAATCCTTTGCTTCGAGAATCTGGAGACAGATATTTCCAGCCATATACAGGCATATGGGAACTAACAGTAAGACTGCGTTTAAAACACTGGAGAAAAGTCTAGTTCAATCTGCTCTGCTTTGTGTTTGTTCACCTTACGAAGTTGCATCTATGTTTAGATTCAGCAAGTTAGAAACACGTTTCTTTTAAAGCTGCGTTTGGATATTCCAGAATGACTGAGAGTAAAGGCCGTAATGAGAAATATCATGCTCTAAAACACAAACACAGCTATCTAGCAGAATTGTTGTCAATCTGTACAATCCTCTTACAGATTTAAACTGACTTGTGTGTGCAGTAGTTCAGAAATCCTTTCGTTAGATAATCTGGAAACAGATATTTCCAGCCTTATACAGGCAATTAAGACCTAGCGGTAAGACTGCATTTAAAACACAGGAGAAACGTGAATTTCAAACTGCAATGCTTTCTATTCGTTCACCTTAATAAGTTGCATCTATGTTTAGATTCAGCGAGTTAGAAACACATTTTTTCTAAAAAGCAGCATTAGGATATTCCAGTGTGAAAGAGCCTGCAGGACGTAATCAGAAACATCTTGCTCTAAAACTAAAACGCAGCTATCTAGCAGAATTGTTGTCAAGTTGTAATATCATCTTAGGGAGTTAAATTGATGTGTTTGGGCAGAGGTTCTGAAATCTTTTCTTCGGATAATCTGGAAACAGATATTTCCAGCCTTACACAGGCATATGAGAACTAACAGTAAGACTGCCATTAAAACACTGGAAAACGTCTAGTTCAAACTGCTCTTCTTTGTGTTCGTTCACCTTAGGAAGTTGAATCTATGTTTAGATACAGCGAGTTAGAAACACGTTTCTTCTAAAAGCTTCTTTTGGATATTCCAGAATGACTGAGACTAAAGGCGGTAATGAGAAATATCTTGCTCTAAAACAAAAACGCAGCTATCTAGCAGAATGATTGTTAACCTGTGCAATCAACATAAAGAGTTCAACTGATGTGTGTTTGCAGCAGTTCAGAAATCCTTTGCTTCGAGAATCTGGAGACAGATATTTCCTGCCATATACAGGCATATGAGATCTAACAGTAAGATTGCGTTTAAAACACTGGAGAAACGTCTAGTTCAAACTGCTCTGCTTTGTCTTCGTTCACCTTAGGAAGTTGCCACTATGTTTAGATTCAGAGAGTTAGAAACACGTTTCTTCTAAACGCTGCGTTTGGATATTCCAGAATGACTGAGACTAAAGGCCGTAATGAGAAATATCTTGCTCTAAAAAAAAAATACAGCTATCTAGCAGAATGGTTGTCAAGTTGTAAAATCATCTTATGGAGATAAATTGATGTCTGTGTGCAGACGTTCTGAAAACTTTTCTTCGGATAATCTGGAAACAGATATTTCCAGCCTTACACAGGCATTTTAGAACTAACATTAAGACTGCCTTTAAAACACGGGAGAAACGTCTAGTTCAAACTGCTCTTCTTTGTGTTCGTTCACCTTAGGAAGTTGCATCTATGTTTAGATTCAGCGAGTTAGAAACACGTTTCTTTTAAAACCTGCGTTTGGATATTCCAGAATGACTGAGACTAAAGGCCGTAATGAGAAATATCTTGCTCTAAAAAAAATCGCAGCTATCTAGCAGAATGGTTGTCAAGCTGCACAATCTTCTTACAGAGTTAAATTGACGTGGGAGTGCAGTAGTTCAGAAATCCTTTTGTTGTAGAATCTGGAAACAGATAATTCCAGCCTTATACATGCCTTTAAGACCTAGCAGTAAGACTGCATTTAAAACACAGGAGAAACATCTAGTTCAAACTGCACTGCTTTCTGTTCGTTCACCTTAGGAAGTTGCATCTATGATTAGATTCAGCGAGTTAGAAACACGTTTCTTCTAAAAGCATCATTTGGATATTCCAGTGTGAAAGGGCCTGCAGGCCGTAATCAGAAACATCTTGCTCTAAAACAAAAACGCAGCTATATAGCAGAATGGTTGTCAAGCTGTACAATCTTCTTATACAGTTAAACTGACGTGTGTGTGCAGTAGTTCAGAAATCCTTTCATTGGAGAATCTGGAAAGAGATATTTCCAGCCTTATACAGACATAGGAGAACTAACAGTAAGACTGCCTTTAAAACACTGGAGAAAAGTCTAGTTCAAACTGCACTGCTTTGTGTTCGTACACCTTAGGAAGTTGCATCTATGTTTAGATTCAGCGAGTTAGAAAGACATTTCTTCTAAAAGCAGCATTTGGATATTCCAGTGTGAAAGGGCCTGCAGGCCGTAATCAGAAACATCTTGCTCTAAAACAAAAACGCAGCTATCTAGCAGAATGGTTGTCAAGTTGTAAAATCATCTTATGGAGTTAAATTGATGTGTGTCTGGACAGGTTCTGAAATCTTTTCTTCGGGTAGTCTGGAAACAGATATTTCCAGCCTTACACAGGCATTTAAAACCTTGCAATAAGACTGCGTTTAAAACACAGGATAAACACCAAGTTCAAACTGCTCTGCTTTGTGTTCGTTCACCTTAGGAAGTTGCATCTATGTTTAGATTCAGCGAGTTAGAAACACGTTTCTTCTAAAAGCTGCGTTTGGATATTTCAGAATGACTGAGACTAAAGGCCGTAATGAGAAATATCTTGCTCTAAAACAAAAACACAGCTATTTAGCGGAATGGTTGTCAAGCTCTACAATCTTCTTACGGAGTTAAACTGACGTGTGTGTGCAGTAGTTCAGAAATCC
Source organism: Sapajus apella (assembly GCF_009761245.1). Taxonomy (NCBI): domain Eukaryota; kingdom Metazoa; phylum Chordata; class Mammalia; order Primates; family Cebidae; genus Sapajus; species Sapajus apella. The sequence continues at coordinate 26,285 of NW_022437387.1, forward strand.
TTTCGTTGGAGAATCTGGAAACAGATATTTCCAGCAATATACAGGCTTATAAGAACTAGCAGTAAGACTGCATTTAAAACACAGGAGAAACATCTAGTTCAAACTGCTATGCTTTTTGTTCGTTCACCTTAGGATGATGCATCTATGTTTAGATTCAGTGACTTAGAAACACGTTTCTTCTAAAAGCTGCGTTTGCATATTCCGGAATGACTGAGACTAAAGGCCGTAATGAGAAATATCTTGCTCTAAAACAAAAACGCAGCTATCTAGCAGAATGCTTGTCAAGTTGTAAAATCATCTTATGGAGATAAATTGATGTCTGTGTGCAGAGGTTCTGAAAACTTTTCTTCGGATAATCTGGAAACAGATATTTCCAGCCTTACACAGGCATTTGAGAACTAACAGTAAGACTTCCTTTAAAACACGGGAGAAACGTCGAGTTCAAACTGCTCTTCTTTGTGTTCGTTCACCTTAGGAAGGTGCATCTATGTTTAGATTCAGCGAGTTAGAAACACGTTTCTTTTAAAACCTGCATTTGGATATTCCAGAGTGACTTAGAGTAAAGGCCGTAATGAGAAATATCTTGCTCTAAAAAAAAACGCAGCTATCTAGCAGAATGGTTGTCAAGCTGCACAATCTTCTTACAGAGTTAAACTGACGTGGGAGTGCAGTAGTTCAGAAATCCTTTTGTTGTAGTATCTGGAAACAGATAATTTCAGCCTTATACAGGCCTTTAAGACCTAGCAGTAAGACTGCATTTAAAACACAGGAGAAACATCTAGTTCAAACTGCACTGCTTTCTGTTCGTTCACCTTAGGAAGTTGCATCTATGATTAGATTCAGCGAGTTAGAAACACGTTTCTTATAAAACCAGCATTTGGATATTCCAGTGTGAAAGGGCCTGCAGGCCGTAATCAGAAACATCTTGCTCTAAAACAAAAACGCAGCTATATAGTAGAATGGTTGTCAAGCTGTACAATCTTCTTATACAGTTAACCTAACGTGTGTGTGCAGTAGTTCAGAAATCCTTTCGTTGGAGAATCTGGAAAGAGATATTTCCAGCCTTATACAGGCATAGGAGAACTAACAGTAAGACTGCCTTTAAAACACTGGAGAAAAGTCTAGTTCCAACTGCTCTGCTTTGTGTTCGTACACCTTAGGAAGTTGCATCTATGTTTAGATTCAGCGAGTTAGAAAGACATTTCTTCTAAAAGCAGCATTTGGATATTGCAGTGTGAAAGGGCCTGCAAGCCGTAATCAGAAACATCTTGCTCTAAAACAAAAACGCAGCTATCTAGCAGAATGGTTGTCAAGTTGTAAAATCATCTTATGTAGTTAAATTGATGTGTGTGTGCATACGTTCTGAAATCTTTTCTTCGGGTAGTCTGGAAACAGATATTTCCAGCCTTACAGAGGCATTTAAAACCTTGCAATAAGACTGCATTTAAAACACAAGACAAACGTCTAGTTCAAACTGCTCTGCTTTGTGTTCGTTCACCTTAGGAAGTTGCATCTATGTTTAGATTCAGCGAGTTAGAAACACGTTTCTTCTAAAAGCTGCGTTTGGATATTCCAGAATGACTGAGACTAAAGGCCGTAATGAAAAATATATTGCTCTAAAACAAAAACGCAGCTATTTAGCAGAATGGTTGTCAAGCTGTACAATCTTCTTACAAAGTTAAACTGATGTGTGTTTGCACCAGTTCAGAAATCCTTTGCTTCGAGTATCTGGAGACAGATATTTCCTGCCATTTACAAGCATTTAAGACCTAGCGGTAAGACTGCATTTAAAACACAGGAGAAACGTGTATTTCAAACTGCACTCCTTTATATTCGTTCACCTTAGGAAGTTGCATCTATGTTTAGATTCAGCGAGGTAGAAACATGTTTCTTCTAAAAGCAGCATTTGGATATTCCAGTGTGAAAGACCTGCAGGCCGCAATCAGAAACATCTTGCTCTGAAACAAAAACGCAGCTATCTAGCAGAATGATTGTCAACCTGTGCAATCAACATACAGAGTTAAACTGAGGTGTGTTTGCAGCAGTTCAGAAATCTTTGCTTCGAGAATCTGGAGACAGATATTTCCAGCCATATACACGCATAAGAGGACTACCAGTAAGACTGCGTTTAAAACACTGGAGAAACGTCTAGTTCAAACTGCTCTGCTTTGTGATCGTTTACCTTAGGAATTTGCATCTATGTTTAGGTTCAGCGTGTTAGAAAAACTTTTTTTCTAAAATCTGCGTTTGGATATTCCAGAGTGTGTGAGAGTAAATTAGGCCGTAATGAGAAATATCTTGCTCTAAAACAAAAACGCAGCTATCTTGTAGAATGGTTGTCAATCTGTGCAATCTTCTTACAGAGTTAAACTGACGTGTGTGTGCAGTAGTTCAGAAATTCTTTCGTTGGAGAATCTGGAAACAGATATTTCCAGCCTTATACAGTCATGTAATACCAAGCTGTAAGACTGCGTTTAAAACACAGGAGAAAAGTCTAGTTCAAACTGCACTGCTTTCAATTCGTTCACCTTAGGAAGTTGCATCTATGTTTATATTCAGCGAATTAGAAACACGTTTCTTCTAAAAGCAGCATTTGGATATTCCAGTGTGAAAGAGCCTGCAGGCCGTAATCAGAAACATCTTGCTCTAAAATAAAAACGCAGCTATCTAGCAGAATGGTTGTCAAGTTGTAAAATCATCTTATGGAGTTAAATTGATGTGTGTGTGCAGAGGTTCTGAAATCTTTTCTTCGGATAATATGGAAACAGATATTTCCAGCCTTACACAGGCATATGAGAACTAACAGTAAGACTGCCTTTAAAACACTGGAGAAAAGTCTAGTTCAAACTGCTCTGCTTTGTGTTCGTACACCTTAGGAAGTTGCATCTATGTTTAGATTCAGCAAGTTAGAAACACGTTTCTTCTAAAAGCTGCGTTTGGATATTCCAGTGTGAAAGAACCTGCAGGCCGTAATCAGAAACATCTTGCTCCAAATCAAAAACGCAGCTATCTAGCAGAATGGTTGTCAAGTTGTAAAATCATCTTATGGAGTTTAATTGATGTGTGTGTGCAGCAGTTCAGAAATATTTTCTTCGGGTAATCTGGAAACAGATATTTCCAGCCTTACACAGGCATTTAAGACCTAGCATTAAGACTGCGTTTAAAACACAGGATAAATGTCAAGTTCAAACTGCTCTGCTTCGATTTCGTTCACCTTGGGATGTTGCATCTATGTTTAGATTCAGCGAGTTAGAAAAACGTTTCTTCTAAAAGCGGCGTTTGGAGATTCCAGAATGACTGAGACTAAAGGCTGTAATGAGTAATATCTTGCTCTAAAACAAAAACGCAGCTATCTAGCACAATGGTTGTCAAGCTGTGCAATCGACATACAGAGTTAAACTGACGTGTGTTTGCAGCAGTTCAGAAATGCTTTGCTTCGAGAATCTGGACACAGATATTTCCAGCCATATACATGCATATGAGAACTAACAGTAAGACTGCGTTTAAAACACTGGAGAAACGTCTAGTTCAAACTGCTCTGCTTTGTGTTCGTTCACCTTAGGAAGTTGCATCTATGTTTAGATTCAGCAAGTTAGAAACACGTTTCTTCTAAAAGCTACGTTTCGGTATTCCAGAATGACTGAGACTAAAGGCCGTAATTAGAAATATCTTGCTCTAAAACAAAAACACAGCTATCTAGCAGAATGGTTGTCAAGCTGTACAATCTTCTTACAGAGTTAAACTGACGTGTGTGTGCAGCAGTTCAGAAATCCTTTCGATGGAGAATCTGGAAACAGATATTTCCAGCCATTTACAGGCTTATAAGAACTAGCAGTAAGACTGCGTTTAAAACACTGGAGAAACGTCTATTTCAAACTGCTCTTCTTTGTGTTCGTTCACTTTAGGAAGTTGCATATATGTTTAGATTCAGCGAGGTAGAAACACGTTTCTTCTAAAAGCAGCGTTTGGATATTCCAGTGTGAAAGGGCCTTCAGGCCGTAATCAGAAACATCTTGCTCTAAAACAAAAACGCAGCTATGTAGCAGAATGTTTGTCAAGTTGTAAAATCACCTTATGGAGTTAAATTGATGTGTGTGTGCAGAGGTTCTGAAATCTTTCCTTCGGGTAACATGGAAACAGATATTTCCAGCCTTACACAGGCATTTCAGACCTTGCAGTAAGACTGCGTTTAAAACACAGGATAAACAACAAGTTCAAACTGCTCTGCTTTGTGTTCGTTCACCTTAGGAATTTGCATCTGTGTTTAGATTCAACGAGTTAGAAACACGTTTCTTCTAAAAGCTGCGTTTGGATATTCCAGAATGACTGAGACTAATGGCCGTAATGAGAAATATCTTGCTCTAAAACAAAAACGCAGCTATCTAGCAGAATGGTTGTCAAGCTGTAAAATCATCTTACAGAGTTAAACTGATGTGTGTTTGCAGCAGTTCAGAAATGCTTTGCTTCGAGAATCTGGAAACAGATATTTCCAGCCATATACACGCATAAGAGAACTACCAGTAAGACTGCATTTAAAACACTAGAGAGACGTCTATTTCAACCTGCTCTACTTGTGATCGTTCACCTTAGGAAGTTGCATCTATGTTTAGATTCAGCGAGTTAGAAAAACGTTTCTTCTAAAATCTTCGTTTGGATATTCCAGAGTGTGTGGGAGTAAAGGACGTAATGAGAAATATCTTGCTCTAAAACCAAAACGCAGCTATCTAGCAGAATGGTTGTCAAGTTGTAAAATCATCTTATAGAGTTAATTTCATGTGTGTTTCCAGCGGTTCTGGAATCTTTTCTTCGGGTAATCTGGAAACAGATATTTCCAGCCTTACACACGCATTTAAGACCTAGCAGTAAGTCTGCGTTTAAAACACAGGATAAACGTCAAGTTCAAACTGTTCTGCTTTGTGTTCTTTGACCTTAGGAATTTGCATCTCTGTTTAGATTCAGCGAGTTAGAAACACGTTTCTTCTAAAAGCTGCGTTTGGATATTCAAGAATGACTGACACTAAAGGCGGTAATGAGAAATATCTTGCTCTAAAACAAAAACGCAGCTATCTAGGAGAATGGTTGTCAAGCTCTGCAATCAACATACATAGTTAAACTGATGTGTGTTTGCAGCATTTCGGAAAACCTTTGCTTCGAGAATCTGAAGACAGATATTTCCAGCCATATACAGGCATATGAGAACTAAAAGTAAGACTGCGTTTAAAACACTGGAGAAGCGTCTAGTTCAAACTGCTCTGGTTTGTGTTCGTTCAACTGAGGAAGTTGCATCTATGTTTAGATTCAGCGAGTTAGAAACCCTTTTCTTCTCAAAGCTGCGTTTGGATATTCCGGAGTGACTGAGACTAAAGGTTGTAATGAGCAATATCGTGCTCTAAAACAAAAACGCAGCTATCTAGGAGAATGGTTGTCAAGCTATGCAATCAATATAGAGAGTTAAACTGATGTGTGTTTGCAGCAGTTCAGAAATCCTTTGCTTCGAGAATCTGGACACAGATATTTCCAGCCATATGCCGGCATATGGTAACTAACAGTAAGACTGCTTTTAAAACACAGGAGAAACGTTTAGTAAAACTGCTCTGTTTTGTGTTCTTTCACCTTAGGTACTTGCATCTATGTTTAGATTCAGCGAGTTAGAAAAACGTTTCTTCTAAAATCTGCGTTTTGATATTCCAGAATGACTGAGACTAAAGGCCGTAATGAGAAATATCTTGCTCTAAAACAAAAACGCAGCTATCTAGCAGAATGGTTGTCAAGCTGTACAATCTTCTTACAGAGTTAAATTGACGTGTGTGTGTGCAGTAGTTCAGAAATCCTTTCCTTCAAGAATCTGGAAACAAATATTTCCAGCCATATACAGGCATATGAGAACTAACAGTAAGACTGCGTTTAAAACACTGGAAAAAGTCTAGTTCAATCTGCTCTGCTTTGTGTTCGTTCACCTTAAGAAGTTGCATCTATGTTTAGATTCAGCGAGTTAGAAACACGTTTCTTCTAAAAGCTGCGTTTGGATATTCCAGAATGACTGATACTAAAGGCGGTAATGAGAAATATCTTGCTCTAAAACAAAAACGCAGCTATCTAGCAGAATGGTTGTCAAGCTGTGCTACCAACATACAGAGTTAAACTGATGTGTGTTTGCAGCAGATAAGAAATCCTTTGCTTCGAGAATCTGGAGACAGATATATCCAGCAATATACAGGCATATGGGAACTAACAGTAAGACTGCGTTTAAAACAATGGAGAAACGTCTAGTTCAAACTGCTCTGCTTTGTGTTCGTTCACCTTAGGAAGTTGCACCTATGTTTAGATTCAGCGAGTTAGAAACACGTTTCTTCTAAAAGCTGCGTTTGGATATTCCAGAATGACTGAGACTAAAGGCGGTAATGAGAAATAACTTGCTCTAAAACAAAAACGCAGCTAAATAGCAGAATGGTGGTCAATCTGTACAATCTTCATACAGAGTTAAACTGACGTGTGTGTGTAGTAGTTCAGAAATCCTTTCGTTGGAGAATCTGCAAACAGATATTTCCAGCCTTATACAGGCATTTAAGACCTAGCGGTAAGACTGCGTTTACAACACAGGAGAAACGTCTATTTCAAACTGCACTGCTTTCTATTCGTTCACCTTAGCAAGTTACATCTATGTTTAGATTCAGCGAGTTAGAAAGACGTTTCTTCTAAAAGCACCATTTGGATATTCCAGTGCGAAAGAGCCTGCAGGCCGTAATCAGAAACATCTTGCTCTAAAACAAAAACGCAGCTATCTAACACAATGGTTGTCAAGTTGTACAATCATCTTATGGAGTTAAATTGATGTGTGTGTGCAGAGGTTCTGAAATCTTTTCTTCGGATAATCTGGAAACAGATATTTGTAGCCTTACACAGGCATAAGAAAACTAACAGTAAGACTGCCTTTAAAACACTGGAGAAAAGTCTAGTTCGAACTGCTCTGCTTTGTGTTTGTACACCTTAGGAAGTTGCATCTATGTTTAGATTCAGCGAGTTGGAAAGACGTTTCTTCTAAAAGCTGCGTTTGGATATTCCAGTGTGAAAGAACCTGCATGCCGTAATCAGAAACAGCTTGCTCTAAATAAAAATGCAGCTATCTAGCAGAATGGTTCTCAAGTTGTAAAATCATCTTATGGAGTTAAATTGATGTGTGTGTGCAGAGGTTCTAAAACCTTTTCTTCGGGTTATCTGGCAACAGATATTTCCAGCCATATACAGGCATATGAGAACTAACGGTAAGACTGCGTTTAAAACACTGGAGAAACGTCTAGTTCAAACAGCTCCGCCCTGTGTTCGTTCACCTTAAGAAGTTGCATCTATGTTTAGATTCAGCGAGTTAGAAACACATTTCTTCTAAAAGCAGCATTTGGATATTCCAGTGTGAAAGAGCATGCAGGCGGTAATCAGAAACATCTTTCTCTAAAACAAAAACGCAGCTATCTATCAGAATGGTTGTCAAGCTGTAAAATCATATTACAGAGTTAAACTGAGGTGTGTTTGCAGCAGTGCAGAAATGCTTTGCTTCGAGAATCTGGAAACAGATATTTCCAGCCATATACACGCATAAGAGGACTACCAGTAAGACTGCGTTTAAAACACTGGAGAGACGTCTATTTCAACCTGCTCTGCTTTGTGATCGTTTACCTTAGGAAGTTGCATCTATGTTTAGATTCAGCGAGTTAGAAAAACGTTTCTTCTCAAATCTGCGTTTGGATACTCCAGAGTGTGTGAGAGTAAAGCCCGTAATGAGAAATATCTTGCTCTAAAACAAAAACGCAGCTATCTAGCAGAATGGTTGTCAATTTGTACAATCTTCTTACAGAGTTAAACTGACGTGTGTGTGCAGTAGTTCAGAAATCCTTTCGTTGGAGAATCTGGAAACAGATATTTCCAGCCTTATACAGGCATTTAAGACCTAGCGGTAAGACTGCGTTTAAAACACAGGAGAAACGTGTAGTTCAAACTGCACTGCTTTCTATTAGTTCACCTTAGGAAGTTGCATCTATGTTTAGATTCAGGGAGTTAGAAACACGTTTCTTCGAAAAGCTGCGTTTGCATATTCCAGAATGACTGAGACTGAAGGTGGTAATGAGAAATATATTGCTCTAAACCAAAAACGCAGCTATCTAGCAGAATGGTTGTAAAGTGGTAAAATCATCTTATGGAGTTAAATTGATGTGTGTGTGCAGAGGTTCTGAAATCTTTTCTTCGGGTAACCTGGAAACAGATATTTCCAGCCTTACACAGGCATTTAAGACCTAGCAGTCAGACTGCGTTTAAAAAACAGCATAAACTTCAGATTCCAACTGATCTGCTTTGTGTTCGTTCACCTTAGGAAGTTGCATCTATGTTTAGATTCAGCGAGTTAGAATCAGGTTTCTTCTAAAACCTGCGTTTGGATATTCCATAATGACTGAGACTAAAGGCGCTAATGAGAAATATCTTGCTCTAAAACAAAAACGCAGCTACCTAGCAAAATGTTTGTCAAGCTGTGCAATCAACATACAGAGTTAAACTGATGTGTGTTTGCAGCAGTTCAGAAATCCTTTGCTTCGAGAATCTGGAAACAGATATTTCCAGCCATATACAGGCATATGAGAACTAACAATAAGACTTTGTTTAAAACACTGGAGAACCGTCTAGTTCAAACTGCTCTGCTTTGTGTTCGTTCACCTTAGGAAGTTGCAACTATGTTTAGATTCAGCGAGTTAGAAACACGTTTCTTCTAAAAGCTGCGTTTGGATATTCCAGAAAGACTGTGACTAAAGGCGGTAATGAGAAATATCTTGATCTAAAACTAAAACGCTGCAATCTAGCAGAATGGTTGTCAAGCTGTGCAATCAAGATACAGAGTTAAACTGCCGTGTGTTTGCAGCAGTTCAGAAATCCTTTGCTTCGAGAATCTGAAGACAGATATTTCCAGCCATATACAGGCATATGAGAACTAGCAGTAAGACTGCGTTTAAAACACTTTAGAAACGTCTAGTTCAAACTGCTCTGATTTGTGTTCGTTCACCTTAGGAAGTTGCATCTATGTTTAGATTCAGCGAGTTAGAAACAGGTTTCTTCTAAAAGCTGCGTTTATATATTCCAGAGTGACTGAGACTAAAGGCCGTAATGAGAAATATCTTGCTCTAAAACAAAAACGCAGGTATCTAGCAGAATGGTTGTCAAGCTGTACAATTTTCTTACACAGGTAAACTGACGTGTGTGTGCAGTAGTTCAGAAATCCTTTCTTGGAGAGTCTGGAAACAGATATTTCCAGCCTTATACAGGCATTTAAGACCTGGCAGTAGGACTGCTTTTAAAACACAGGAGAAACGTCTAGTTCAAACTGCACTGCTTTCTATTCGTTCACCTTAGGAAGTTACATCTATGTTTAGATTCAGCGAGAGAGAAACACGTTTATTCTAAAAGCAGCATTTAGATATTCCAGTGTGAAAGAGCCTGCAGGCCGTAATCAGAAACATCTTGCTCTAAAACAAAAATGCAGCTATCTAGCAGAATGGTGGTCAAATTGTAAAATTATCTTATGGAGTTAAATTTATGTGTTTGCAGAGGTTCTGAAATCTTTTCTTCGGGTATCCTGGAACCAGATATTTCCAGCCTTACACAGGCATTTAAGACCTAGCAGTCAGACTGTGTTTAAAACACAGGATAAACGTCAAGTTCAAACTACTCTGCTTTGTGTTCGTTCACCTTAGGAAGTTGCATCTATGTTTAGATTCAGCGAGTTAGAAACACGTTTCTTCTAAAAGCTGCGTTTGGATATTCCAGAATGACTGAGACTAAGGGCAGTAATGAGAATTATCTTGCTCTAATACAAAAAAAGCAGCTATCTAGCAGAATGGTTGTCAAGCTGTGCAATCAACATACAGAGTTAAACTGATGTGTGTTTGCAGCAGTTCTGAAACCCTTTGTTGCCAGAACCTGGAAAAGATATTTCCAGCCATATACAGGCATATGATAAGTACCAGTAAGACTGCGTTTAAAACATTGGAGAAACGTCTATTTCGAACTGCTCTGGTATGTGCTCGTTCACCTTAGGAATTTGCCTCTATGTTTAGACTCAGCGAGTTAGAAAAACGTTTCTTCTAAAATCTGCGTTTGGATATTCCGGAATGAATATCCAAACTGAGACTAAAGGCTGTAATGAGAAATATATTGCTCTAAAACAAAAATGCAGCTATCTAGGAGAATGGTTGTCAAGCCCTAAAATCATCTTATGGAGTTAAATTGATGTGTGTGTGCAGAGGTTCTGAAATCTTTTCGTTGGGGAATCTGGAAACAGATATTTTCAGCCTTACCCCTGCATTTGAGACCTAGCAGTAAGACTGCGTTTATGACACAGGAGAAACGTCTAGTTCAAACAGCTCTGCTTTGTGTTCGTTCACCTTAGGAAGTTGCATCTATGTTTAGATTCAGCGAGTTAGAAACGCGTTTCTTCTAAAAGCTGCGTTTGGATATTCCAGAATGACTGAGACTAAAGGCCGTAATGAGAAATATCTTGCTCTAAAACAAAAACGCAGCTATCTAGCAGAATGGTTGTCAAGCTGTACAAATTCTTACAGAGTTAAACTGACATGTGTGCAGTAGTTCAGAAATCCTTTCCTTGGAGAATCTGGAAACAGATATTTCCAGCCTTATACCGGTATTTAAGACGTAGCACTAAGACTGCGTTTAAAACTCAGGAGAAACGTCTAGTTCAAACTACTCTGCTTTCTCTTCATTCACCTTAGGAAGTTGCATCTATGTTTAGATTCAGCGAGTTAGAAACACGTTTCTTCTTAAAGCAGCATTTGGATATTCCAGTGTGAAAGAGCCTGCAGGCGGTAATCAGAAACATCTTGCTCTAAAACAAAAACGAAGCTATCTAGCAGAATGGTTGTCAAGCTGTAAAATCATCTTACAGAGTTAAACTGATGTGTGTTTGCAGCAGTTCAGAAATGCTTTGCTTCGAGAATCTGGTAACGGATATTTCCATCCATATACACGCATAAGAGGACTACCAGTAAGACTGCGTTTAAAACACAGGAGAGACGTCTATTTCAACCTCCTCTGCTTTGTGATCGTTTACCTTAGGAAGTTGCATATATGTTTAGATTCAGCGAGTTAGAAACAGGTTTCTTCTAAAATCTGCGTTTGGATATTCCAGAGTGTGTGAGAGTAAAAGCCGTAATGAGAAATATCTTTCTCTAAAACAAAAACGCAGCTATCTAGCAGAATGGTTGTCAATTTGTACAATCTTCTTACAGAGTTAAACTGACGTGTGTGTGCAGTAGTTCAGAAATCCTTTCGTTGGAGAATCTGGAAACAGATATTTCCAGCCTTAAACAGACATTTAAGACCTAGCGATAAGACTGCGTTTAAAACACAGGACAAACGTCTAGTTCAAACTGCACTGCTTTCTATTCGTTCACCTTAGGAAGTTACATCTATGTTTAGATTCAGCGAGTTAGAAACACGTTTCTTCTAAAAGCAGCATTTGGATATTCCAGTGTGAAAGAGCCTGCAGGCCGTAGTCAGAAACATCTTGCTCTAAAACGAAAACGCAGCTATCTAGCAGAATGGTTGTCAAGTTTTAAAATCATCTTATGGAGTTAAATTGATGTGTGTGTGCAGAGGTTCTGAAATCTTTTCTTCGGGTAATCTGGAAACAGATATTTCCAGCGTTACACAGGCATTTAAGACCTTGCAGGGGCCGGGCGCGGTGGCTCAAGCCTGTAATCCCAGCACTTTGGGAGGCCGAGGCCGGTGGATCACGAGGTCAACAGATCGAGACCATCCTGGTCAACATGGTGAAACCTCGTCATAACTAAAAATACAAAAAAAATTAGCTGGGCATGGTGTTGCGTGCCTGTAATCCCGGCTGCTCAGGAGGCTGAGGCAGGAGAATTGCCTGAACCCAGGAGGCGGAGGTTGCGGTGAGCCGAGATCGTGCCATTGCAATCCAGCCTGGGTAACATGAGTGAAGCTCCGTCTCAAAAAAAAAAAAAAAAATACCTTTCAGTAAGACTGCGTGTAAAACACAGGATAAACACCAAGTTCAAACTGCTCTGCTTTGTGTTCGTTCACCTTAGGAAGGTGCAACTATGTTTAGATTCAGCGAGTTAGAATCACGTTCTTCTAAAAGCTGCGTTTGGATATTCCAGAATGACTGAGACTAAAGGCCGTAATTAGAAATATCTTGCACTTAAACAAAAACGCAGCTATCTAGCAGAATGGTTGTCAAGTTGTAAAGTCATCTTATGGAGATAAATTGATGTCTGTGTGCAGAGGTTCAGAAATCTTTTCTTCGGATAATCTGGAAACAGATATTTCCAGCCTTACACAGGCATATGAGAACTAACAGTTAGACTGCCTTAAAACAGTGGAGAAACATCTAGTTCAAACTGCTCTTCTTTGTGTTCGTTCAACTTAGGAAGTTGTATCTATGTTTAGATACAGCGAGTTAGAAACACGTCTCTTCTAAAAGCTGCTTTTGGATATTCCAGAATGATTGAGACTAAAGGCGGTAATGAGAAATATCTTGCTCTAAAACAAAAACACAGCTATCTAGCAGAATGGTTGTCAACCTGTGCAATCAACATACAGAGTTAAACTGATGCGTGTTTGCAGCAGTTCAGAAATCCTTTGCTTCGAGAATCTGGAGACAGATATTTCCTGACATATAACGGCATATGAGAACTAACAGTAAGACTGCGTTTGGAACACTGGAGAAACGTCTAGTTCAAACTTCTCTTCTTTGTGTTCATTCACCTTAGGAAGTTGCATCTAAGTTTAGATTCAGCGAGATAGAAACACGTTTCTTCGAAAAGCTGCGTTTGGATATTCCAGAATAACTGAGACTAAAGGCCGTAATGAGAAATATCTTGCTCTAAAACAAAAACGCAGCTATCTAGCAGAATGGTTGTCACTCTGTTCAATCTTCTTACAGAGTTAAGCTGACGTGTGTGTGCAGTAGTTCAGAAATCCTTTCGTTGGAGAATCTGGAAAGAGATAATTCCAGCCTTATACTGGCATTACGTCCTAGCGGTATGACTGCGTTTAAAACACAGGAGAAACGTCTAGTTCAAACTGCACTGCTTTCTATTCGTTCACCTTAGGAAGTTGCATCTATGTTTAGATTCAGCGAGTTAGAAACACGTTTCTTCTAAAAGCAGCATTTGGATATTCCAGTGTGAAAGAGCCTGCAGGCCGTAATCACAAACATCTTGCTCTAAAACCAAAAGGCAGCTATCTAGCAGAATGGTTGTCAAGTTGTAAAATCATCTTATGGAGTTAAATTGATGTGTGCGTACAGAGGTTCTAAAAACTTTTCTTCGGGTAACCTGGAAACAGATATTTCCAGCCTTACACAGGCATTCAAGACCTAGCAGTCAGGCTGCATTTAAAACACAGGATAAACGTCAAGTTCAAACTGCTCTGCTTTGTGTTCATTCAACTTAGTCATTTGCATCTATGTTTACATTCAGCGAGTTAGAAGCACATTTCTTCTAAAAGCTGCATTTGGATATTCCACAATGAATGAGATTAAGGCGGTAATGAGAAATATCTTGCTCTAAAACAAAAACGCAGTCATCTAGCAGAATGGTTGTCAAGCTGTGCAATCAACATACAGAGTTAAACTGATGTGTGCGTGCAGCAGTTCAGAAATTCTTTGCTTCTAGAATCTGGAAACAGATATTTCCAGCCATATACAGGCATCTGAAAACTAACAGTAAGACTGCGTTTAGTACACTGGAGAAACGTCTATTTCAAACTGCTCTGCTATGTGTTCTTTCACATAAGGTAGTTGCATCTATGTTTAGATTCAGCGAGTTAGAAAAACGTTTCTTCTAAAATCTGCGTTTGGATATTCCAGAGTGACTGAGACTAAAGTCTGTAATGAGACTTATCTTGCTCTAAAGCAAAAACGCACCTATCTAGCAGAATGGTTGTCAAGCTGCACAATCTTCTTACAGAGTTAAACTGACGTGTGTGTGCAGTAGTTCAGAAATCCTTTCATTGGAGAATCTGGAAACAGATATTTCCAGCCATAAACAGGCTTGTAAGATCTAGCAATAAGATTGAGTTTGAAACACAGGAGAAACGTTTAGATGAAACTGCTCTGCTTTATGTTCGTTCTCCTTAGGAAGTTGCATCTATGTTTAGATTCAGCGAGTTAGAAACACCTTTCTTCTAAAAGCGGCGTTTGGAAATTCCAGGGTGAAAGAGCCTGTAGGCCGTAATCAGAAACATCTTGCTCTAAACAAAAACGCAGCAATCTAGCAGAATGGTTCTCAAGTTGTAATATCATCTTATGGAGTTAAATTGATGTGTGTGTCCAGAGGTTCTGAAATCTATTCTTCAGGTCATCTGGAAACAGATATTTCCAGCCTTACACAGGCATTTAAGACCTAGCAGTAAGTCTGCGTTTAAAACACAGGATAAACGTCAAGTTCAAACTGTTCTGCTTTGTGTTCGTTCACCTTAGGAAGTTGCATCTATGTTTACATTCAGCGAGTTAGAAACAGGTTTCTTCTTAAAGCTGCGTTTGGATATTCCAGAATGACTGAGACTAAAGGCGGTAATGAGAAATATCTTGCTCTAAAACAAAAACGCAGCTATCTAGCAGAATGGTTGTCAAGCTGTTCAATCTTCTTACACAGTTAGGCTGACGTGTGTGTGCAGTAGTTCGGAAATCCTTTCGTTGGAGAATCTCGAAAGAGATAATTCCAGCCTTATACAGGCATTATGTCCTAGCGGTAAGACTGCGTTTAAAACACAGGATAAACGTCTAGTTCAAACTGCACTGCTTTCTATTCGTTCACCTTAGGAAGTTGCATCTATGTTTAGATTCAGCGAGTTAGAAACACGTTTCTTCTAAAAGCAGCATTTGGATATTCCAGTGTGAAAGAACCTGCAGGCCGCAATCACAAACATCTTGCTCTAAAACCAAAACGCAGCTATCCAGCAGAATGGTTGTCAAGTTGTAAAATCATCTTAAGGAGTTAAAATGATGTGTGCGTACAGAGCTTCTGAAAACTTTTCTTCAGGTAATCTGGAAACACATATTTCCAGCCTTACACAGGCATTCAAGACCTAGCAGTCAGACTGCACTTAAAACACAGGATAAACGTCAAGTTCAAACTGCTCTGCTTTGTGTTCATTCACCTTAGGAAGTTGCATCTATGTTTACATTCAGCGAGTTAGAAACACGTTTCTTCTAAAAGCTGCGTTTGGATATTCCAGAATGACTGAGACTAAAGGCGGTAATGAGAAATATCTTGCTCTAAAACAAAAACGCAGCAAACTAGGAGAATGGTTGTCAAGCTGTGCAATCAATATAGAGAGTTAAACTGATGTGTGTATGCATCAGTTCAGAAATCCTTTGCTTCGAGAATCTGGAGACAGATATTTCCAGCCAATACAGGCATATGAGAACTAACAGTAAGACTGCGTTTAAAACACAGGAGAAACGTTTAGTAAAACTGCTCTGTTTTGTGTTCTTTCACCTTAGGTAGTTGCACCTATGTTTAGATTCAGCGAGTTAGAAACACGTTTCTTCTAAAAGCTGCATTTGGATATTCCAGAATGACTGAGATTAAAGGCGGTAGTGAGAAATATCTTGCTCTAAAACAAAAACGCAGCTATCTAACAGAATGGTTGTCAAGCTGTGAAATCAACATACAGAGTTAAAGTGATGTGTGTTTGCAGCAGTTCAGAAATCCTTTGCTTCGAGAATCTGGAGACAGACATTTCTAGCCATATACAGGCATATGAGAACTAACAGTAAGACTGCGTTTAAAACACTGGAGAAACGTCTAGTTCAAACTGCTCTGCTTTGTGTTTACTCACCTTAGGAAGTTGCAACTATGTTTAGATTCAGCGAGTTAGAAACACGTTTCTTCTAAAAGCTGCGTTTGGACATTCCAGAATGACTGAGACTAAAGGCCGTAATGAGAAATATCTTGCTCTAAAACAAAAACGCAGCTATCTAGCAGAATGGTTGTCAAGCTGTACAATCTTCTTACAGAGTGAAACGGACGTGTGTGTGCAATAGTTCAGAAATCCTTTCGTTGGAGAATCTGGAAACAGATATTTCCAGCCTTATATAGGCATTTAAGACCTAGCAGTAAGACTGCGTTTAAAACACAGGAAAAACGTCTAGTTCAAACTGCACTGCTTTCTATTCGTTCACCTGAGGAAGTTGCATCTATGTTTAGATTCAGCGAGTTAGAAACACGTTTCTTCTAAAATCAGCATTTGGATATTCCAGGGTGAAAGAGCTTGCAGGCCGTAATCAGAAACATCTTGCTCTAAACCGAAAACGCAGCAATCTAGCAGAATGGGTGTCAGGTTGTAAAATCATCTTATACAGTTAAATTCATGTGTGTTTGCAGAGGTTCTGAAATCTTTTCTTCGGGTAATCTGGAAACAGATATTTCCAGCCTTACACACGCATTTAAGACCTAGCAGTAAGACTGCGTTTAAAACACAGGATAAACGTCAAGTCCAAACTGCTCTGCTTTGTTTTCATTCACCTTGGGAAGTTGCATCTGTGTTTAGATTCAGCGAGTTAGAAACACGTTTCTTCTAAAAGCTGCGTTTGGATATTCCAGAATGACTGAGAGTAAAGGCGGTAATGAGAAATATCTTGCTCTAAAACAAAAACGCAGCTATGTGGCAGAATGGTTGTCAAGCTATGCAATCAACATACAGAGTTAAAATGACGTGCGCTTGCAGCAGTTCAGAAATCCTTTGCTTAGAGAATATGGAAACTGATATTTCCAGCCATATGCCGGCTTATGAGAAGTACCAGGAAGACTGCGTTTAAAACACAGGAGAAACCTCTATTTCAAGCTACTCTGCTTCGTTTTCGTTCACCGTAGGAGATTGCCACTATGTTTAGATTCAGCGAATTAGAAAAACGTTTCTTCTAAAATCAGCGTTTGGATATTCCAGAGTGACTGAGACTAAAGGCTGTAATGACAAATATCTTGCTCTAAAACAAAAACGCAGCTATCTACCAGAATGGTTTGGAAGCTATAAAATTATCTTATGGAGTTAAATTGATGTGTGTGTGCAGAGGTTCTGAAATCTTTTCTTTGGGGAATCTGGAAGCAGATATTTTCAGCCTTACCCAGGCATTTCAGACCTAGCAGTAAGACTGCGTTTAAAACACAGGAGAATCGTCTAGTTCAAACCGCTCTGCTTTTTGTTCGTTCACCTTAGGAAGTTGCATCTATGTTTAGATTCAGCAAGTTAGAAACACGTTTCTTCTAAAAGCAGCGTTTGGATATTCCAGTGTGAAAGAGCCTGTAGGCCGTAATTAGAAACATCTTGCTCTAAAACAAAAATGCAGCTATCTAGCAGAATGGTTGTCAAGCTGTACAATCAACTTACACAGTTAAACTGATGAGTGTTTGCAACAGTTCAGAAACCCTTTGTTTTGAGAATCTGGAGACAGATATTTCCAGCCATATGCAGGCATATGTTAACTACCAGTAAGACTGCGTTTAAAACATTGGAGAAACGTCTATTTCAAACTGCTCTGCTTTGTGCTCGTTCACCATAGGAAGTTGCCTCTATGTTTAGACTCAGCGAGTTAGAAAATCGTTTCTTCTATAATCTGCATTTCGATATTCCGGAGTGACTGAGACTAAAGGCTGTAATGAGAAATATATTACTCTAAAACAAAAACGCTGCTATCTAGCAGAATGGTTGTCAAGCCGTAAAATCACCTTATGGAGTTAAATTGATGTGTGTGTGCAGAGGTTCTGAAATCTTTTCTTTGGGTAATCGGGAAACAGATATTTTCAGCCTTACCCCGGCATTTGAGACCTAGCAGTAAGACTGCGTGTAAAACACAGGAGAAACGTCTAGTTCAAACTGCTCTGATTAATGTTCATTCACCTTAGGAAGTTGCATCTATGTTTACATTCAGCGAGTTAGAAACACGTTTCTTCTAAAAGCTGCGTTTGGATATTCCAGAATGACTGAGACTAAAGGCCATAATGAGAAACATCTTGCTCTAAAACAAAAACGAAGCTATCTAGCAGAATGGTTGTCAAGCTGTGCTATAAACATACAGAGTTAAACTGATGTGTGTTTGCAGCAGTTCAGAAATCCTTTGCTTCGAGATTCTGGAGACAGATATTTCCAGCCATATACAGGCATATGAGAACTAACAGTAAGACTTCGTTTAAAACCCTGGAGAAACGTCTAGTTCAAACTGCTCTGCTTTTGTTCGTTCACCTTACGAAGTTCCGTCTATGTTTAGATTCAGCGAGTTGGAAACACGTTTCTTCTAAAAGCTGCGTTTGGATATTCCAGAATGACTGAGACTAAAGGCCGTAATGACAAATACCTTGTTCTAAAACAAAAACGCAGCTATCTAGCAGAATGGTTGTCAATCTGTACAATCTTCTTACAGAGTTAAACTGAAGTGTGTGTGCAGTAGTTCAGAAATCCTTTCGTTGGAGAATCTGGAAACAGATATTTCCAGCCTTATACAGGCATTTAAGACCTAGCGGAAAGACTGCGTTGAAAGCACAGGAGAAACGTCTAGTTCAAACTGCACTGCTTTCTATTAGTTCACCTTAGGAAGTTGCATCTACGTTTAGATACAGGGAGTTAGAAACAACTTTCTTCTAAAAGCTTCGTTTGGATATTCCAGAATGACTGAGACTAAAGGCCGTAATGAGAAATATCTTGCTCTAAAACAAAAACGCAGCTATCTAGCAGAATGGTTGTCAAGCTGTACAATCTTCTTACAGAGTTAAACTGACGTGTGTGTGCAGTAGTTCAGAAATCCTTTCCTTGGAGAATCTGGAAGCAGATATTTCCAGCAATATACAGGCTTATAAGAGCTTTAAGTAAGACTGAGTTTAAAACAGACGAGAAACATCTAGTTCAAATCTCTCTGCTTTGTATTCATTCAACTTAGGAAGTTGCATCTATGTTTAGATTCAGCGAGTTAGAAACACGTTTCTTCTAAAAGCTGCGTTTGGATATTCCAGTTTGACAGAGCCTGTAGGCCGTAATCAGAAATATCTTGCTCCAAAACAAAAATGCCGCTATCTAGCAGAATGGTTTTCAAGCTGTGCAATCTTCTTACAGAGTTAAACTGACTTGTGTTTGTAGCAGTTCAGATATCCTTTGCTTTCAGAATCTGGTAACTGATATTTCCAACCATATACAGGCATATGAGAAATACCAGTAAGACTGCATTTAAAACACTGGAGAAACCTCTTTCTCAAGCTGCTCTGCTTTTTCTTCGTTCACCTTAGGAAGTTGCATCTATGTTTAGATTCAGCGAGTTAGAAACACTTTTCTTCTAAAAGCTGCGTTTGTATATTCCAGAATGACTGAGACTAAAGGCCGTAATGAGAAATATCTTGCTCTAAAACAAAAACGCAGCTATCTATCAGAATGGTTGTCAAGCTGTACAATCTTCCTACAGAGTTAAACTGACGTGTGTGTGCAGTAGTTCAGAAATCCTTTCTTTGGAGAATGGGGAAACAGATATTTCCAGCCTTATACACGCATTTAAGAAATAGCAATAAGACTGTGTGTAAAACACAGGAGAAACTTCAAGTTCAAACTGCACTGCTTTCTTTTCGTTCATCTTAGGAAGTTGCATCTATGCTTAGATTCAGCGAGTTAGAAACACGTTTTCTAAAAGCAGCGCTTGGATATTCCAGTGTGAAAGAGCCTGCAGGCCGTAATCAGAAACAACTTGCCCTAAAACAAAAACACAGCTATCTAGCAGAATGGTGTCAAGCTGTTAAATCATCTTATGGAGTTAAATTGATGTGTGTGTGCAGAGGTTCTGAAATCTTTTATTTGTTGAATCTGGAAACAGATATTTCCCACCTTACCCAGGCATTTAAGACCTAGCAGTAAAACTGCGTTTAAAACACAGGAGAAACGTCTAGATGAAACTACTCTGCTTTGTGTTCGTTCACCTTAGGAAGTTGCATCTATGTTTAGATTCAGCGAGTTAGAAACATGTTTCTTCTGAAAGCTGCGTTTTGATATTCCAGAATGACTGAGACTAAAGGCCGTAATTAGAAATATCTTGCTCTAAAACAAAAATGCAGCTATCTAGCAGAATGGTTGTCAAGCTGTACAATCAACATACAGGGTTAAACTGATGTGTTTTTGCTGCAGTTCAGAAATTCTTTGCTTCGAGAATCTGAAAACAGATATTTCCAGCCATATACAGGCATATGAGAACTAACAGTAAGACTTCGATTAAAACACTGGAGAAACGTCTAGTTCAAACTGCACTGCTTTCTATTTGTTCACCTTAGGAAGTTGCATCTATGTTCAGATTCAGCGAATTATAAACACGTTTCTTCTAAAAGCAGCATTTGTATATTCCAGTGTGAAATAGCCTGTACGCCGTAATCAGAAACATCTTGCTCTAAAACAAAAACGCCGCTATCTTGCAGAATGGTTGTCAAGTTTTGAAATCATCTTATGCAGTTAAATTGATTTGTGTGTGCAGAAGTTCTGAAATCTTTTCTTTGGGTAATCTGGAAACAGATATTTCCAGCCTTACACAGGCATTTAAGACCTAGCGGTAAGACTGCGATTAAAACACAGGATAAACGTCAAGTTCAAACTGCTCTGCTTTGTGTTCGTTCACCTTAGGAAGTTGCATCTATGTTTAAATTCAGCGAGTTAGAAACACGTTTCTTCTAAAATCTGCGTTTGGATATTCCGGAATGACTGAGACTAAAGCCTGTAATGAGAAATATGTTGCTGTAAAACAAAAACACAGCTATCTAGCAGAATGGTTGTCAAGCTGTAAAATCATCTTATGGAGTTAAATTGATGTGTGTGTGCAGAGGTTCTGCAATCTTTTCTTTGGGGAATCTGGAAACAGATATTTTCAGCCTTACCCCGGCATTTGAGACCTAGCATTAAGACTGCGTTTATAACACAGGAGAAACGTCTAGTTCAAACTGCTCTGCTTTGTGTTCGTTCACCTTAGGAAGTTGCATCTATGTTTAGATTCAGCGAGTTAGAAACAAGTTTCTTCTAAAAGCAGCATTTGGATATTCCAGTGTGAAGGAGCCTGCAGGCGGTAATCAGAAACATCTTGCTCTAAAACAAAAACGAAGCTATCTATCAGAATGGTTGTCAAGCTGTAAAATCATCTTACAGAGTTAAACAGAGGTGTGTTTGCAGCAGTTCAGAAATGCTTTGTTTCGAGAATCTGGAAACAGATATTTCCAGCCATATACACGCATAAGATGACGACCAGTAAGACTGCGTTTAAAACACTGGAGAGACGTCTATTTCAACCTGCTCTTCTTTGTGATCGTTCACCTTAGGAAGTTGCATATATGTTTAGATTCAGCAAGTTAGAAAAACGTTTCTTCTAAAATCTGCGTTTGGATATTCCAGAGTGTGTGAGAGTAAATTAGGCCGTAATGAGAAATATCTTGCTCTAAACCAAAAACGCAGCTATCTAGCAGAATGGTTGTAAATCTGTACAATCTTCTTACAGAGTTAAACTGACGTGTGTGTGCAGTAGTTCAGAAATCCTTTCGTTGGAGAATCTGGAAACAGATATTTCCAGATTTATACAGGCATTTAAGACCCAGCGGTAAGACTGCATTTAAAACACAGGAGAAACGTGTAGTTCAAACTGCACTGCTTTCTATTAGTTCACCTTAGGAAGTTGCAACTATGTTTAGATTCAGGGAGTTAGAAACACGTTTCTTCGAAAAGCTGCGTTTTCATATTCCAGAATGAATGAGACTGAAGGCGGTAATGAGAAATATCTTGCTCTAAAACAAAAACGCAGCTATCTAGCAGAATGGTTGTCAAGCTGTGCAATCAACATACAGAGTTAAACTGATGTGTGTTTGCAGCAGTTCAGAAATCCTTTGCTTCGAGAATCTGGAGACAGATATTTCCAGCCATATACAGGCATATGAGATCTAGCAGTAAGACTGCGTTGAATACACTGGAGAAACGTCTAGTTCAAACTGCTCTGCTTTGTGTTCGTTCACCTTAGGAATTTGCATCTATGTTTAGATTCAGCGAGTTAGAAACACGTTTCTTCTAAAAGCTGCGTTTGGATATTCCAGAATGACTGAGACTAAAGGCCGTAAAGAGAAATATCTTGCTCTAAAACAAAAACGCAGCTATCTAGCAGAATGGTTGTCAATCTGCACAATCTTCTTACAGAGTTAAACTGACGTGTGAGTGCAGTAGTTCAGAAATCCTTTCGTTGGAGAATCTGGAAACAGGTATTTCCAGCCTTAAACACGCATTTAAGACCTAGAAGTAAGACTGCTTTTAAAACAAACGAGAAATGTCTAGTTTTAACTGCACTGCTTTCTATTCGTTCACCTTAGGAAATTGCATCTATGTTTAGATTCAGCGAGTTAGAAATATTTTACTTCTAAAAGCAGCATTTGGATATTCCAGTGTGAAAGAGCCTGCAGGCCGTAATCAGAAACATCTTGCTCTAAAACAAAAACGCAGCTATCTAGCAGAATGGTTGTCAAGTTGTTAAATCATCTTATGGAGTTAAATTGATGTGTGTGTGCAGAGGTTCTGAAATCTTTTCTTCGGGTAACCTGGAAACAGATATTTCCAGCCTTACACAGGCATTTAAGACCTAGCAGTCAGACTACGTTTAAAACACAGCATAAACGTCAAGTGCAAACTGCTCTGCTTTGTGTTCGTTCACCTTAGGAAGTTACATCTATGTTTAGATTCAGCGAGTTAGAAACACGTTTCTTCTAAAAGCTGCGTTTGGATGTTCCTGTATTACTGAGACTAAAGGCGCTGATGAGAAATATCTTGCTCTAAAACAAAAACGCAGCTTTCAAGCAAAATGGTTGTCAAGCTGTGCTATCAACATACAGAGTTAAACTGATGTGTGTTTGCAAAGGTTCAGAAATCCTTTCCCTCGAGAATCTGGAAACAGATATTTCCAGCCATATACAGGCATATGAGAACTAACAGAAAGACTGCGTTTAAAACACTGGAGAAACGTCTACTTCAAACTGCTCTGCTTTGTGTTCGTTCACCTTGGGAAGCTGCATCTATGTTTAGATTCAGCGAGTTAGAAACACGTTACTTCTAAAAGCTGCGTTTGGATATTCCAGAATGACTGAGACTAAAGGCGGTAATGAGAAATATCTTGCTCTAAAACAAAAACGCAGCTATCTAGCAGAATGGTTGTCAAGCTCTGCTATCAACATACAGAGTTAAACTGATGTGTGTTTGCAGCAGTTCAGAAATCCTTTGCTTCGAGAATCTGGAGACAGATATATCCAGCAATATACAGGCATAGGAGAACTAACAGTAAGACTGCGTTTAAAACACTGGAGAAACGTCTATTTCAAACTGCTCTGCTTTGTGTTCGTTCACCTTAGGAAGTTGCATCTATGTTTAGATTCAGCGAGTTAGAAACAGGTTTCTTCTAAAAGCTTCGTTTGGATATTCCAGAATGACTGAGACTAAAGGCCGTAATGATAAATATCTTGCTCTAAAACAAAAATGCAGCTAACTAGCAGAATGGTTGTCATATTGTACAATCTTCTTACAGAGTTAAACTGACGTGTGTGTGCAGTAGTTTAGAAATCCTTTCGTTGGAGAATCTGGAAAGAGATATTTCCAGCCTTATACAGGCATAGGAGAACTAACAGTAAGACTGCCTTTAAAACACTGTAGAATAGTCTAGTTCAAACTGCTCTGCTTTGTGTTCATACACCTTAGGAAGTTACATCTATGTTTAGATTCAGCGAGTTAGACACACGTTTCTTCTAAAAGCTGCGTTTGGATATTCCAGAATGACTGAGACTAAAGGCCGTAATGAGAAATATCTTGCTCTAAAAGAAAAACACAGCTATCTGGCAGAATGTTTTTCAAGCTGTACAATCTTCTTACAGAGTTAAACTGACGTGTGTGTGCAGTAGTTCAGAAATCCTTTCGATGGAGAATCTGGAAACAGGTATTTCCAGCTATATGCAGGCTTATAAGAACTAGAAGTAAGACTGCGTTTAAATCACAGGAGAAACGTCTAGTTCAAACTGCTCTGCTTTGTGTTCGTTCACCTTAGGAAGTTGCATCTATGTTTAGATTCAGTGAGATAGAAACACGTTTCTTCTAAAAGCTGTGTTTGGATATTCCAGAATGACTGAGACTAAAGGCGGTAATGAGAAGTATCTTGCTCTAAAACAAAAATGCAGCTATCTAGCAGAATGGTTGTCAAGCAGTGCAGTCAACATACAGAGTTAAATTGATGTGTGTTTGCAGCAGTTCAGAAATCCTTTGCTTTGAGAATCTGGAGACAGATATTTCCAGCCAAATACAGGCATATGAGAACCAACAGTAAGACTTCGTTTAAAACGCTGGAGAAAAGTCTAGTTCAAACTGCTCTGCTTTGTGTTCGTACACCTTAGGAAGTTGCATCTATGTTTAGATTCAGCGAGTTAGAGAGGCGTTTCTTCTAAAAGCAACATTTGGATATTCCAGTGTGAAAGGGTCTGCAGGCCGTAATCAGAAACATCTTGCTCTAAAACTAAAACGCAGCTATATAGCAGAATGTTTGTCAAGTTGTAACATCATCTTATGGAGTTAAATTGATGTGTATGTGCAGAGGTTCTGAAATCTTTTCTTCGCGTAATCTGGAAACAGATATTTCCAGTCTTACACAGGCATTTCAAACCTTGCAGTAAGACTGCCTTTAAAACACAGGATAAACACCAAGTTCAAACTGCTCTGCTTTGTGTTCGTTCACCTTAGGAAGTTGCATCTATGTTTACATTCAGCGAGTAAGAAACACGTTTCTTCTAAAAGCTGCGTTTGGAGATTCCAGAATGACTGAGACTAAAGGCGGTAATGAGAAATATCTTGCTCTAAAACAAAAACGCAGCTATCTAGCAGAATGGTTGTCAAGTTGTAAAATCATCTTATGGAGTTAAATTGATGTGTGTGTAGAGAGGTTCTGAAATCTTTTCTTCGGGTTATCTGGCAACAGATATTTCCAGCCATATACAGGCATATGAGAACTAACGGTAAGACTGCGTTTAAAACACTGGAGAAACGTCTAGTTCAAACTGCTCCGCTTTGTGTTCGTTCACCTGAGGAAGTTGCATCTATGTTTAGATTCAGCGAGTTAGAAACAGATATCTTCTAATAGCTGCGTTTGGATATTCCAGAATGACTGAGACAAAAGGCCATAATGAGAAATATCTCGCTCTAAAACAAAAACGCAGCTATATAGCAGAATGGTTCTCAATCTGTACAATCTTCTTACAGAGTTAAACTGACGTGTGTGTGCAGTAGTTCAGAAATCCTTTCGATGGAGAATCTGGAAACAGACATTTCCAGCCATATACAGGCATATGAGGACTACCAGTAAGACTGCGTTTAAAACACTGGAGAGACGTCTATTTCAACCTGCTCTGCGTTGTGATCGTTTACCTTAGGAAGTTGCATATATGTTTAGATTCAGCGAGTTAGAAAAACGTTTCTTCTAAAATCTGCGTTTGGATATTCCAGAGTGTGTGAGAGTAAAGGCCGTAATGAGAAATATCTTGCTCTAAAACAAAAACGCAGCTATCTAGCAGAATGGTTGTCAATCTGTACAATCTTCTTACAGAGTTAAACTGACGTGTGTGTGTAGTAGTTCAGAAATCCTTTCGTTGGAGAATCTGGAAACAGATATTTCCAGCCTTATACAGGCATTTAAGACCTAGCGGTAAGACTGCGTTTAAAACAGAGGAGAAACGTGTAGTTCAAACTGCACTGCTTTCTATTCATTCACCTTAGGAAGTTGCATCTATGTTTAGATTCAGGGAGTTAGAAACACGTTTCTTCGAAAAGCTGCGTTTGCATATTCCAGAATGACTGAGACTGAAGGCGGGAATAAGAAATATCTTGCTCTAAACCAAAAACGCAGCTATCTAGCAGAATGGTTGTCAAGTGGTAAAATCATCTTATGGAGTTAAATTGATGTGTGTGTGCAGAGGTTCTGAAATCTTTTCTTCGGGTAACCTGGAAACAGATATTTCCAGCCTTATACAGGCATTTAAGACCTAGCAGTCAGACTGCGTTTAAAAAACAGCATAAACTTCAAGTTCAAACTGTTCTGCTTTGTGTTCGTTCACCTTAGGAAGTTGCATCTATTTTTTTATTCAGCGAGTTAGAAACACGTTTCTTCTAAAAGCTGCGTTTAGATATTCCAGAATGACTGAGACTAAAGGCCGTAATGAGAAATATCTTGCTCTAAAACAAAAACGCACCTATCTGGCAGAACGGTTGTCAAGCTGTACAATCTTCTTACAGAGTTAAACTGACGTGTGTGTGCAGTAGTTCAGAAATCCTTTCGATGGAGAATCTGGAAACAGATATTTCCAGCCATACACAGTCTTATAAGAAGTAGCAGTAAGAATGCGTTGAAAACACAGGAGAAACATCTAGTTCAAACTGCTCTGCTTTTTGTTCGTTCACCTTAGGATGCTGCATCTATGTTTAGATTCAGTGAGTTAGAAACACGTTTCTTCTAAAAGCTGCGTTTGGATATTCCAGAATTACTGAGACTAAAGGCGGTAATGAGAAATATCTTGCTCTAAAACAAAAACGCAGCTATCTAGCAGAATGGTTGTCAAGCTGTACAATCTTCTTACAGAGTTAAACTGACGTGTGAGAGCAGTAGTTCAGAAATCCTTTCGTTGGAGAATCAGGAAACAGATATTTCCAACCTTATACAGGCATTTTAGACCTCTCAGTAAGACTGCGTTTAAAACACAGGAGAAACATCTAGTTCAAACTGCACTGCTTTCTGTTCGTTCACCTTAGGAAGTTGCATCTGTGTTTAGATTCAGCGAGTTAGAAACACTTTTCTTCTAAAAGCTGCGTTTGGAGATTCCAGTGTGAAAGAGCCTGCAGGCTGTAATCAGAAACATCTTGCTCTAAAACGAAAACGCAACTATCTAGCAGAATATTTGTCAAGTTGTAACATCATCTTATGGAGTTAAATTGAAGTGTTTGCAGAGGTTCTGTAATCTTTTCTTCGGGAAATCTGGAAACAGATATTACCAGCCTTACACAGGCATTGAAGACCGAGCCGTAAGACTGCGTTTAAAACACAGGATAAACGTCAAGTTCAAACTGCTCTGCTTTGTGTTCGTTCACCTTAGGAAGTTGCATCTATGTTTACATTCAGCGAGTAAGAAACACGTTTCTTCTAAAAGCTGCGTTTGGAGATTCCAGAATGACTGAGACTAAAGGCGGTAATGAGAAATATCTTGCTCTAAAACAAAAACGCAGCTATCTAGCAGAATGGTTGTCAAGTTGTAAAATCATCTTATGGAGTTAAATTGATGTGTGTGTGCAGAGGTTATGAAATCTTTTCTTCGGGTAATCTGGAAACAGATATTTCCAGCCTTACACAGCCATTTAAGACCAAGCAGTAAGACTGCGTTTAAAACACAGTATAAACGACAAGTTCAAACTGCTCTGCTTTGTGTTCGTTCACCTTAGGAAGATGAATCTATGTTTAGATTCAGCGAGTTAGAAACACGTTTCTTCTAAAACCTGCGTTTGGATATTCCAGAATGACTGAGACTAAAGACTGTAATGAGAAATAGCTTGCTCTAAAACAAAAACGCAGCTATCTTGTAGAATGGTTGTCAAGCTGTACAATCTTCTTACAGAGTTAAACAGACCTGTGTGTGCAGTAGTTCAGAAATCCTTTCGTTGGAGAATCTGGAAACAGATAATTCCAGCCTTATACAGGCATTTAAGTCCTAGCGGTAAGACTGCGTTTAAAACACAGGAGAAACGTCTAGTTCAAACGGCACTGCTTTCTATTCGTTCACCTTGGGAAGTTGCATCTATGTTTATATTCAGCGAGTTAGAAACACGTTTCTTCTAAAAGCAGCATTTGGATATTCCAGTGTGAAAGAGCCTGCATGCCGTAATCAGAAACATCTTGCTCTAAAACAAAAACGCAGCTATATAGCAGAATGCTAGTCAAGTTGTAAAATCATCTTATGGAGTTAAATTGATGTGTGTGTGGAGAGGTTCTGAAATCTTTTCTTCGGGTAATCCGGAAACAGATATTTCCAGCCTTACACAGGCATTTAAGACCTAGCAGTAAGACTGCGTTTAAAACACAGGATAAACGTCAAGTTCAAACTGCTCTGCTTTGTGTTCCTTCACCTTAGGAAGTTGCATCTATGTTTAGATTCAGCGAGTTAGAAACACGTTTCTTCTAAAAGCTGCGTTTGGATATTCCAGTGTGAAAGAGCCTGTAGGCCGTAATCAAAAATATCTTGCTCTAAAACAAAAACGCAGCTATCTAGCAGAATGGTTGTCAAGCTGTACAATAAACATACAGAGTTAAACTGATGTGTGTTTCCAGCAGTTCAGAAATCCTTTGCTTCGAGGATCTGGGAACAGATATTTCCAGCCGTACCCAGGCATTTAAGACTGAGAAGAAAGAATGCGTTTAAAACACTGGAGAAACGTCTAGTTCAAACTGCTCTGCTTTGTGTTCGTTCACCATAGGAAGTTGCATCTATGTTTAGATTCAGCGAGTTAGAAACACGTTTCTTCTAAAAGCAGCTTTTGGATATTCCAGTGTGAAATAGCCTGTAGGCAGTAATTAGAAACATATTGCTCTAAAAGAAAAACGCAGCTATCTAGCAGAATGGTTGTCAAGCTGTAAAATTACCTTACACAGGTAAACTGATGAGTGTTTGCAACAGTTCAGAATCCCTTTTTTTCGAGAATCTGGAAACAGATATTACCAGCCATATACAGGCATATGACAACTACCAGTAAGACTGCGTTTAAAACATTAGAGAAACGTCTATTTCAAACTGCTCTGCTTTGTTCTCGTTCACCATAGGAAGTTGCCTCTATGTTTCGACTCAGCGAGTTAGAAAAACGTTTCTTATAAAATCTGCGTTTGGATATTCCGTAGTGACTGAGACTAAAGGCTGTAATGAGAAATATGTTGCTCTAAAACAAAAACGCAGCTATCTAGCAGAATGGTTGTCAAGCTGTAAAATCATCTTATGGAGTTAAATTGATGTGTGTGTGCAGAGGTTGTGAAATCTTTTCTTTGGGGAATCTGGAAACAGATATTTTCAGCCTTATACAGGCATTTAAGACCTAGCGGTAAGACTGCATTTAAAACAAAGGAGAAACGTGTACTTCAAACTGCACTGCTTTCTATTCGTTCACCTTAGGAAGTTGCATCTATGTTTAGATTCAGCGAGTTAGAAACACGTTTCTTCTAAAAGCAGCATTTGGATATTCCAGTGTGAAAGAGCCTTCATGCCATAATCAGAAACATCTTGCTCTAAAACAAAAACGCACCTATCTAGCAGAATGGTTGTCAAGTTGTAAAATCATCTTATGGAGTTAAATTGATGTGTGTGTGCAGAGGTTCTGAAAACATTTCTTCGGGTAACCTGGAAACAGATATTTCCACCGTTACACAGGCATTTAAAACCTAGCAGTCAGACTGCGTTTAAAACACAGGATAAACGTCAAGTTCAAGTTGCTCTGCTTTGTGTTCGTTCACCTTAGGAAGTTACATCTATGTTTACATTCAGCGAGTTAGAAACACTTTTCTTCTAAAAGCTGCGTTTGGATATTCCAGAATGACTGAGACTAAAGGCCGTAATGAGAAATATCTTGCTCTAAAACAAAAACGCAGCTATCTAGCAGAATGGTTGTCAATCTGCACAATCTTTCTTACAGAGTTAAACTGACGTGTGTGTGCAGTAGGTCAGAAATCCTTTCGTTGGAGAATCTGGAAACAGATATTTCCAGCCTTAATCCGGCATTTAAGACCTAGAAGTAAGATTGCTTTTAAAACAAAGGAGAAACATCTAGTTCTAACTGCACTGCTTTCTATTCGTTCACCTTAGGAAGTTGCATTTTTTTTTAGATTCAGCGAGTTAGAAATATTTTTCTTCTAAAAGCAGCATTTGGATATTCCAGTGTGAAAGAGCCTGCAGGCCGTAATCAGAAACATCTTGCTGTAAAACAAAAAAGCAGCTATCTAGGAGAATGGTTGTCAAGTTGTAAAATCATCTTATGGAGATAAATTGATGTGTGTGTGCAAAGGTTCTGAAATCTTTTCTTCGGATAATCTGGAAACACATATATCCAGCCTGACACAGGCATATGAGAACTAACAGTAAAAGTGCCTTTAAAACACTGGAGAAAAATCTAGTTCAAACTGCTATTCTTTGTGTTCGTTCACCTTAGGAAGTTGCATCTATGTTTAGATTCAGCGAGTTAGAAACACGTTTCTTCTAAAAGCTGTGTTTGGATATTCCAGAATGACTGAGACTAAAGGCGGTAATGAGAAATATCTTGCTCTAAAACAAAAACGCAGCTATCTAGCAGAATGATTGTCAACCTGTGCAGTCAAAATGCAGAGTTAAACTGATGTGTGTTTGCAGCAGTTCAGAAATCCTTTGCCTCGAGAATCTGGAGACAGATATTTCCAGCCATATACCGGCATATGAGATCTAACAGTAAGACTGCGTTTAAAACAATGGAGAAACGTCTAGTTCAAACTGCTCTGCTTTGTGTTCGTTCACCTTAGGAAGTTGCAACTATGTTTAGATTCAGCGAGTTAGAAACACGTTTCTTCTAAAAGCTGCGTTTGGATATTCCAGAATGACTGAGACTAAAGGCCGTAATGAGAAATATCTTGCTCTAAAACAAAAACGCAGCT
>NW_022437387.1:57045-58464 GCF_009761245.1 Sapajus apella
TAAAGGCCGTAATGAGAAATATCTTGCTCTAAAACAAAAACGCAGCTATCCAGCAGAATAGTTGTCAATCTGTACAATCTTCTTACAGAGTTAAACTGACGTGTGAGTGCAGTGGTTCAGAAACCCTTTCGTTGGAGAATATGGAAACAGATATTTCCATCCTTATACAGGCATTTAAGAACAAGCAGTAGGACTGCGTTTAAAACACAGGAGAAACAACTAGTTCAAACTGCAGTACTTTCTGTTCGTTCACCTTAGGAAGTTGCATCTATGATTAGATTCAGCGACTTAGAAACACGTTTCTTCTAAAAGCAGCCTTTCGATATTCCAGTGTGAAAGAGCCTGCAGGTCGTAATCTGAAACATCTTGCTCTAAAACCAAAACGCAGCTATCTAGCAGAATGGTTGTAAATTGTAAAATCATCTTATGGAGATAAATTGATGTCTGTGTGCAGAGTTTCTGAAAACTTTTCTTCGGATAATCTGGAAACAGATATTTCCAGCCTTACACAGGCATTTTAGAACTAACAGTAAGACTGCCTTAAACCCCAGGAGAAACGTCTAGATCATACTGCTCTTCTTTGTGTTCGTTCACCTTAGGAAGTTGCATCTATGTTTAGATTCAGCGCGTTAGAAACACGTTTCTTTTAAAAGCTGCGTTTGGATATTCCAGAATGACTGAGACTAAAGGCGGTAATGAGAAATATCTTGCTCTAAAACAAAAACGCAGCTATCGAGCATAATTGTTGTCAAGCTGTGCAATCCACATACAGAGTTTAACTGTTGTGTGTTTGCAGCAGTTCAGAAATCCTTTGCTTCGAGAATCTGGAGACAGATATTTCCAGCCATATACAGGCATATGAGAACTAACAGTAAGACTTCGATTAAAACACTGGAGAAACCTCTAGTACAAACTGCTCTGCTTTGTGTTCGTTCACCTTAGGAAGTTGCTACTATGTTTAGATTCAGCGAGTTAGAAACACGTTTCTTCTAATAGCTGCGTTTGGATATTCCAGAATGACTGAGACCAAAGGCCGTAATGAGAAATCTCTTGCTCTAAAACGAAAACGCAGCTATCTGGCAGAATGGTTATCAAGCAGTGCAATGAACATACAGAGTTAAACTGATGTGTGTTTGCAGCAGTTCAGAAATCCTTTGCTTCGAGAATCTGGAGACACATATTTCCTGCCGTTTACAGGCATATGAGAACTAACAGTAAGACTGCGTTAAAAACACTGGCGAAACGTCTAGTTCAAACTGCTCTGCTTTGTGTTTGTTCACCTTAGGAAGTTGCATCTATGTTTAGATTCAGCGAATTAGAAACACGTTTCTTCTAAATGCTGCATTTGGATATTGCAGAATGATGGAGACTAAAGGCCGTAATGAGAAATATCTTGCTCTAAAACAAAAACGCAGCTAT